>NC_133331.1:184306854-184540915 GCF_042186555.1 Aquarana catesbeiana | reverse complement strand
AAAGCCGACCGCTGGCTGAAAAGAATGATACCAAGATGATACCTAAACCTGCAAGCATCATTCTGGTATAACCACTCAAAGTCGTCAATGCTGTACCTGAAGACAAAAAAATGGTTAACAATAAAGCACAGTAAACGGTAAAGTATAAAAAATTGCATACCTGAAAAGCAAACATGATAAAACATAATAACAATAAAACATTGCAGAATAGAATACAGTAAAAAAGAGCAGAACAATAGAGAGAATAGAGAGAGAGAGAATAGAGAGAGAACAATAAAACGACAACTATTATTTTTTATTTTATATTTTTGTTTGTGTTTTTTTTTTTTTTTTTTTACACTTTTTTGTAACTGTAACTTTTATAACTGTAACCGGTTCCAGGTTCGGGTCTCTCAAATGCGATGGCATCTTGGGAGACCCTGTGAAAGTGTGCCTAGTCTGTGCAATGTTGTACCCTACGCTAATACTCAACTAGTGAATGGTAGCGTTCAAAACATTCACCAATGCAAAGACCAGGATTGTCAGGACAGGAGGGACAATAATAGCGGGTGTCACGCCTATATCCGCGCTTGCTGCAGACACAACATCTTTTTTGGGGGGGTCCGTTGGGTAGGGGTACTCGGGAGGACATAAAGAAAATGCCTCTCATGCAGCCGACTGCATTTGGTTGGGGATGTGAATGGGGGAAGTACGGGCGCTGCAGAAGTGGTGGGTTCCCAATTAGGATTGGCGAATGCAGCAGGAAGGGCATTATGGGCACGACGGGCCTGTGTTTGTCTTCTGGTGGCAGCGGGACACTATTTGTGCTTGCCACCTCACCAGCTTGAACTGCACTTATGGGACTCGCCACGTCACCAAGTGTTACTGCAGTGCTGGTTTGACTACGACCGGGGTGTACTAGGCCGCTGGCGCTTGCCAGTTCACCAAAACGCTACCAAAAAAACTGTTAACGATCGCAGGGATCAGGCCTGACTCTGCGAACACTGCAGTTATGCGTTTAGTGTTTTGTAAGTGACAGTGATCGATCGATACTGCACTTGGGTGGGCTGGGCTGGGCCGGGCGGAGGGGCAAAACGCAGGTGCTAGCAGGTATCTGGGCTGATCCCACTAACACTGCGTTTTTGGGAACCCTAAACTGCTGGGGACGCCAGTATAGATCTAATCGGATCAGATCAGATATTGATCAGTTCAGATACTATACCACTAAGGGAGGCGTACGGTGCGTGCGTGGGTGTTAGCGCTACTGGCACTAACCTGACGCTGCCTGGGGCTGGTGCTTGCCAGTTCACCAAAACGCTACCAAAAAAACTGTTAGCGATTGCAGGGATCAGGCCTGACTCTGCGAACCGCTGCAGTTATGCGTTTAGTGTTTTGTAAGTGACAGTGATCGATCGATACTGCACTTGGGTGGACTGGGCTGGGCCGGGCGGAGGGGCAAAACGCAGGTGCTAGCAGGTATCTGGGCTGATCCCGCTAACACTGCGTTTTTGGGAATCCTAAACTGCTGGGGACACTAGTATAGATCTGATCGGATCAGATATTGATGCGTTCAGATACTATACCACTAAGGGAGGTGTACGGTGCGTGGGTGTTAGCGCTACTGGCACTAACCTGACGCTGCCTGGGGCTGGTGCTTGCCATTTCACCAAAACGCTACCAAAAAAACTGTTAGCGATCGCAGGGATCAGGCCTGACTCTGCGAACGCTGCAGTTATGCGTTTAGTGTTTTGTAAGTGACAGTGATCGATCGATACTGCACTTGGGTGGGCTGGGCCGAGCCGGGCGGAGGGGCAAAACGCAGGTGCTTGCAGGTATCTGGGCTGATCCCACTAACACTGTGTTTTTGGGAACCCTAAACTGCTGGGGACGCTAGTATAGATCTGATCGGATCAGATATTGATCTGTACAGATACTATACCACTAAGGGAGGCGTATGCTGCGTGCGTGGGTGTTAGCGGTACTGGCGCTAATCTGACGCTGCCTGGGGCGACGCATATCACCGCCGGGCGATCAGGGGGCTAAATCTTTATTCGGTAATAAACGGCGGGTGCCCTGACACTATAAAAAGTAAACAAACTAACCAGCGTCACCCGTAACGGTTATACAGTGATCAGTGGTGAAAGGGTTAACTAGGGGGCAATCAAGGGGTTAAAACATTTATTAGGTAGTATATGGGGGTCCCTGTCGCTATAAAACGCTGACGGCGAACCTAAATATTTACCTCACTAACTAGCGTCACCAGCGACACTAATACAGCGATCAGAAAAATGATCGCTTAGCGACACTGGTGACGGGGGGTGATCAAGGGGTTAAAACTTTATTAGGGGGGTTAGGGGGGTATCCTAGACATAAAGGGGGCCTAACACTCACTGCCCTAACACTGTAACTGTCACAAACTGACACCAATACAGTAATCAGAAAAAAAAAAAAAAAAAAAAAAAAAAAAACCTGCTTGGTGTCAGTTTGTGACAGGGGGGGGGTGATTGGGGGGGATCGGGGGGCGATCGGGGGGGGATCGGGGTGTTTTGTGTGCCTGGCATGGTCTACTGTGTGTGTAGTGTGTTGGTGCACTCACATTGCAGTCTTCTCTCCTCGGCCCGGAATGGAAAATACCGAGCCGAGGAGAGATGACATCATTTCCTCTGCCTCTGTGTACAATACAGAGGCAGGGAAATGATCCCATTGGCTGGGAGCGATCGCGAGGGGGAGGCCACGAATGGATGGCCTCCCCCTCACCACCGATCGCCGGGGAGATTTGCAGACCGCCGCAGGCACCGGGGGGGGTCCGATCGGACCCCCCACCCGCGGGCATGCAAGGACGTACCTGTAAGTCCTTTTGCCTGCCCGTGCCATTCTGCCGACGTATATAGTCGGCAAGTGGTTAAATCCAGAGCAGTCACCCACGAGACCATCCCTCTGCTTACCACCATTTCCAAGGACCACCAAGAACTATTGCGTCTGGACGCCATTGCTTCCCCTCTGTTCCCGGTCATCGTCGGTATGCCTTGGCTGAGTGCCCATAAAACTCATATCGATTGGTCTAAAGAAAGAATTAACTTTGTTTCTTCCTACTGCACCCAGTACTGCTTACAGACCCCCTGTGGTGTCCCCACTTTGCTATGCCTGGACACTGACTCTGAAACCAGTCAGCTTGTGCCTCCAGCCTACCATGACTTTCTAGACATATTTAGCAAGAAAGGGCAGAGATCCTCCCTCCTCTTACGACTGCCCTATAGAGGTACTTCCCGGAGCCGAAGTCCCTTTTGGGAGAATTTTCCCCTTGTCCGAAAGCGAGCTGGTAGGACTACATCAATGACAATCTAAGGAAAGGGTTCATCCGCCCTTCTATGTCTCCAGCTGGGGCGGGGATTTTCTTTGTTGAGAAAAAGGATCATTCATTAAGGCCCTGTGTGGATTACCGTGAGCTCAACAAGGTTAAGGTGAAGAACCGTTATCCACTTCCACTAGTTCCCGAACTTTTTAAGAGACTTGGTTCCGCTACCATATTTACCAAACTGGATCTTCGGGGAGCCTATAATTTGGTGTGCATTCGAGAAGGTGAAGAGTGGAAGACTGCCTTCCGCACACGATTTGGGCATTTTGAGTATCTCGTGATGCCCTTCGGACTCTGTAACTCCCCGGCCACTTTCCAGCACTTCATTAATGATGTCCTCAGAGACTTCCTGGACTTATTCGTTATTGTATACCTTGATGATATGCTAATCTTTTCTTCCTCCTTAGATCACCACTGCAGACACGTCAGAAGCGTACTAACTCGCCTTCAACAACATGGATTGTACGCCAAACCCGAGAAGTGCGAGTTTGAACGCCAGAGTATCCAGTTCCTGGGCCTGATCATTTCCACCGAGGGCATCAAGATGGATCCCCAGAAGGTCACGGCTATCCTGGTCTGGCCTATTCCATGTGAAAAGGAGGCATTCAACACTTCATAGGCTTTGCAAACTTTTACCAAAAATTTATTCGGGGGTTTTCAACAATCATTGCCCCCATTACACAACTCACCAAACAGGGTTCCAGATTCCGCTGGTCTCCAGAGGCTCAGACAGCCTTTGAGGCGCTGAAGAAGTTTTTCACGTCCGCACCCGTTTTGAAGCACCCCGACTCGGCCTTACCTTATGTCTTAGAAGTGGATGCCTCGTAAATAGCGGTTGGAGCTATCTTGTCTCAAAGACAGAGTCCCAAGGCCCTGTTGCACCCAGTCGCATTCTTCTCGCGTAAATTGTCTAGCGCGGAGAAGAATTACAACGGCGGGGATCGTGAACTTTTAGCGATTAAGGCAGCACTAGAAGAATGGAGATACCTTCTCGAGGGAGCTGCACATCCAATCCTAATCTATACAGACCACAAAAATCTAGAATATCTAAGGACAGCAAGAAGATTGAGACCCCGTCAGGCCAGGTGGGCACTTTTTTTTCTAGATTTACCTTTCACCTGACATACAGACCCAGATCCAAGAACATAAAGCCGGATGCACTATCACGCATGTTCAGCAAATCTCAAGATGTCTCTCCCCCAGATATGATCCTATCCTCTGGGAATTTCCTTCTTCTACAAGGGGACTTAATGACTCAGATCAAGAAAGCCTTTGTGGGAAGTTCTACACCACCCGGGACCACCTTACGGACACGGGAGGGGCTACTCTGGTATGAGGATAAGATCTTTGTGCCGGAAGATCTGCGAACAGCCACTTTGGGTATGTGCCATGATCACGCGCTGGCAGGGCACTTCGGGGTCAGCAAGACTTCTGAACTTGTGCAGCGAACTTTCTGGTGGCCGGGGGTGGCGAAGGACTGCAGGAAATACGTGGAATCTTGTACCACTTGTATCTGTAATAAGAACAGCAAATCCAGGGCCTGGGGTCTGTTGAAGCCATTACCTGTCCTGAATAGACCATGGAGAATGATCTCAATTGATTTCATTGTGGAGCTGCCCCCATCCGAGGGCTACAGTACTATTTTTGTGATCGTCGATCGATTATCCAAGATGGCGTACTTCATTCCCATGAAAGTCACTCCCTCTGCACAAGAGACTGCATGGATTTTTATCAGAGAAGTTATAAGACTCCGTGGGGTTCTGGCAAACATCGTCTCAGACAGAGGGATCCAGTTTACCTCCAGATTCTGGAGATCCTTGTGTGAATCTTTGGGGATTGAACTTTACTTACTTACTGAAGCCCGCCATCCCTAACTCTTTTCCGGATCGGAATACAGAGCCACCCGAACCCGTGGTAATAGACGGCGAAGAGGAATTTGAAATAGAGGCGATTTTAGATTGCGGAAGAAGGAGAGGTCAAGTTCAATACCTTATTAAGTGGAGGGGTTACGGGCCTGAAGACTCGGGGGAACCTGAAACCAACATTCATGCCCAAGAACTGATCCAAACCTTTAAGAGGACCTATCCTGACAAAGTAGCCAGATTGGACACCGGAGGCTGCCCATTAGGGGGGGTAATGTCAGGGAAGATCAGCCAGTACTCAAGATGGCCGACGGAGAAGTCGACCTGTGACCTCAGCCTGTCAGGGAAGACCAGCCAGTACTCAAGATGGCCAACGGAGAAGTCGACCTGTGACCTCAGCCTCTGCCAGAACACCTTCGGTGCACCTGTGCGCACATGACCAAGAGGCTATTTAAACTTGGTCTGTGCTTGCATCCAGTGCTGTCCGTTCTACAGCGTTCCCGTGTGTTCCTGCCTGCTTACTTCTGATACCTGTACCTGTTTACCGACCCGGCTTGCCTTGACTCCGCTACCTGCTGCCTGCACCTGACCCGGCTTGTTCTGACCTCCACACCTGCCTGCTCCTTCTACTACCATGCTGCCAGCCCGTTGCTGACCCGGCCTGTGTCCTGACTACGCTTCTGCCTCCGCTTCTGCTCCTGATGTTCCCGCCAGTGTATGACCTGCTTAACTTGCCTCTTCCGCCAGCTGGAGAATCCTGCTCAAGCACCGTGCCCCCTGCTGCTGTTCCCAGTTCCAGGAACACGACCCGTCAGGCACTCGTGTGACTCTGCACTTTTGCGCCTCCTGTCTGCTCTATCAGGGGGCCAGAATCAGAGGAGTAAGAGAGGCCGCTCCCTGCATATCAGGCTCTACCATCAGGTACGTGACACCAAGGCCCAATTTTTCTGCCCCTGTTTAACAGGGACGTGTAATTACAATTTTTGATGCACTACTTTGCAGCAGGGCTAGTTCCTGCGCTCTAACTAGAGTATCTGTGAGGGGTTGCAGTGTTGTGGCACCAGTGCCCAAGCCCCAAATTTTTAGCCCCTGTTTAACAGGGGCGTATAATTACAATTTTTGATGCAATACTTTGCAGCAGGGCTCATTCCCGCGCTTCAACTATAGCATCTGTGAGGGGTTGTTGTGGCACCAGTGCCTAAGGCCCAATTTTTCTGCTCCTGTTTAACCACTTCAGCCCCGGAAGGATTTACCCCCTTCCTGACCAGAGCACTTTTTACAATTCGGCACTGCGTCGCTTTAACTGCTAATTGCGCGGTCATGCAATGCTCTACCCAAACGAAATTTGCGTCCTTTTCTTCCCACAAATAGAGCTTTCTTTTGATGGTATTTGATCACCTCTGCCGTTTTTATTTTTTGCGCTATAAACGGAAAAAGACTGAAAATTTTGAAAAAAAATGATATTTTCTACTTTTTGTTATAAAAAAAATCCAATAAACTAAATTTTAGTCATACATTTAGGCCAAAATGTATTCGGCCACATGTCTTTGGTAAAAAAAATGTCAATAAGCGTATATTTATTGGTTTGCGCAAAAGTTATAGCGTCTACAAACTAGGGTACATTTTCTGGAATTTACACAGCTTTTAGTTTATGACTGCCTATGTCATTTCTTGAGGTGCTAAAATGGCAGGGCAGTACAAACCCCCCCCAAATGACCCCATTTTGGAAAGTAGACACCCCAAGGAAATTGCTGAGAGGCATGTTGAACCCATTGAATATTTATTTTTTTTGTCCCAAGTGATTGAATAATGACAAAAAAAAAAAAAAAAAAAAAAATTTACAAAAAGTTGTCACTAAATGATATATTGCTCACATAGGCCATGGGCTATGTGGAATTGCACCCCAAAATACATTCAGCTGCTTCTCCTGAGTACGGGGATACCACATGTGTGGCACTTTTTGGGAGCCTAGCCGCGTACGGGGCCCCGAAAACCCAGCACCACCTTCAGGATTTCTAAGGGCATACATTTTTGATTTCACTCCTCACTGCCTATCACAGTTTCGGAGGCCATAAAATGCCAAGATGGCACAACCCCCCCCCAAATGACCCCATTTTGGAAAGTAGACACCCCAAGCTATTTGCTGAGAGGCATGGTGAGTATTTTGCAGCTCTCATTTGTTTTTGAAAATGAAGAAAGACCAGAAAAAAAATTTTTTTTTTTTCTTTTTTCAATTTTCAAAACCTTGTGACAAAAAGTGAGGTCTGCAAAATACTCACTATACCTCTCAGCAAATAGCTTGGGGTGTCTACTTTCCAAAATGGGGTCATTTGGGGGGGTTTTGTGCCACCTGGGCTTTCCATGGCCTCCGAAACTGTGATAGGCAGTGAAGAGTGAAATCAAAAATTTACGGCCTTAGAAAGCCTGAAGGCGGTTCTTGGTTTTCGGGGTCCCGTACGCGGCTAGGCTCCCAAAAAGTCCCACACATGTGGTATCCCCGTACTCAGGAGAAGCAACAGAATTTATTTTGGGGTGTAATTTCACAAATCCCCATGGCGTGTTTGAGCAATATAACATTTAGTGACAACTTTGTGCAAAAAAAAAAAAAAAAAAAAAAAATTTGTCTCTTTCCCGCAACTTGTGTCACAATATAAAATATTCCATGGACTCGACATGCCTCTCAGCAAATAGCTTGGGGTGTCTACTTTCCAAAATGGGGTCATTTGGGGGGGTTTGAACTGTCCTGGCATTTTATGCACAACATTTAGAAGCTTACGTCACACATCACCCACTCTTCTAACCACTTGAAGACAAAGCCCTTTCTGACACTTTTTGATTACATGAAAAAATTATTTTTTTTTGCAAGAAAATTACTTTGAACCCCCAAACATTATATATTATTTTAAAGCAAATGCCCTACAGATTAAAATGGTGGGTGTTTCATTTTTTTTTTTCACACAGTAATTGCGCAGCGATTTTTCAAACGCATTTTTTGTGGAAAAAACACACTTTTTTAAATTTTAATGCACTAAAACACACTATATTGCCCAAATGTTTGATGAAATAAAAAAGATGATCTTAGGCCGAGTACATGGATACCAAACATGACATGCTTTACAATTGCGCACAAACGTGCAGTGGCAACAAAATTAATACATTTTTAAAAGCCTTTAAAAGCCTTTACAGGTTACCACTTTAGATTTACAGAGGAGGTCTACTGCTAAAATTACTGCCCTCGATCTGACCTTCGCGGTGATACCTCACATGCATGGTGCAATTGCTGTTTACATTTGACGCCAGACCGACGCTTGCGTTCGCCTTAGCGCGAGAGCAGGGGGGACAGGGGTGCTTTTTTTTTTTTTTTTTTTTTTTTCTTTATTATTTTTTTGCTTTTTTATCTTATTTTTAAACTGTTCCTTTCATATTTTTTTTTAAATCATTTTTATTGTTATCTCAGGGAATGTAAATATCCCCTATGATAGCAATAGGTAGTGACAGGTACTCTTTTTTGAAAAAATTGGGGTCTATTAGACCCTAGATTTCTCCTCTGCCCTCAAAGCATCTGACCACACCAAGATCGGTGTGATAAAATGCTTTCCCAATTTCCCAATGGCGCTGTTTACATCCGGCGAAATCTAAGTCCTAAAATGCTCGTAGCTTCCGGTTTCTTAGGCCATAGAGATGTTTGGAGCCACTCTGGTCTCTGATCAGCTCTATGGTCAGCTGGCTGAATCACCGGCTGCATTCTCAGGTTCCCTGTTGAGACAGGAGAGCCAGAGAAAAACACGGAAGACGGTGGGGGGGGGGGGCATTCCCTCCCACTGCTTGTAAAAGCAGTCTAGAGGCTAATTAGCCACTAGGATTGCTTTTACATGAAAGCCGACCGCTGGCTGAAAAGAATGATACCAAGATGATACCTAAACCTGCAGGCATCATTCTGGTATAACCACTCAAAGTCGTGAATGGCGTACCTGAAGACAAAAAAATGGTTAACAATAAAGCACAGTAAACGGTAAAGTATAAAAAATTGCATACCTGAAAAGCAAACATGATAAAACATAATAACAATAAAACATTGCAGAATAGAATACAGTAAAAAAGAGCAGAACACCAGAGAGAGAATAGAGAGAGAGAGAACAATAAAACGACAACTATTTTTTTTTATTTTTGTTTGTGTTTTTTTTTTTTTTTTACACTTTTTTTTTGTAACTGTAACTTTTATAACTGTAACCGGTTCCAGGTTCGGGTCTCTCAAAATGCGATGGCATCTTGGGAGACCCTGTGAAAGTGTGCCTAGTCTGTGCAATGCTGTACCCTACGCTAATACTCAACTAGTGTATGGTAGCGTTCAAAACATTCACCAATGCAAAGACCAGGATTGTCAGGACAGGAGGGACAATAATAGCGGGTGTCACGTCTATATACGCGCTTGCTGCAGACACATCTTTTTTGGGGGGGTTCGTTGGGTAGGGGTACTCGGGAGGACATATAAATGCCTCTCATGCAGCCGACTGCATTTGGTTGGGGATGTGAATGGGGGAAATACGGGCGCTGCAGAAGTGGTGGGTTCCCAATTAGGATTGGCGAATGCACCAGGAAGGGCACTATGGGCACGACGGGCCTGTGTTTGTCTTTTTGGTGGCAGCGGGACACTACTTGTGCTTGCCACCTCACCAGCTTGAACTGCACTTATGGGACTCGCCACGTCACCAAGTGTTACTGCAGTGCTGGTATGACTACGACCGGGGTGTACTAGGCCGCTGGCGCTTGCCAGTTCACCAAAACGCTACAAAAAAAAGTGACAGTGATCGATCGATACTGCACTTGGGTGGGCTGGGCCGGGCGGAGGGGCAAAACGCAGGTGCTAGCAGGTATCTGGGCTGATCCCACTAACACTGCGTTTTTGGGAACCCTAAACTGCTGGGGACACTAGTATAGATCTGATCGGATCAGATATTGATCCGATCAGATACTATACCACTAAGGGAGGTGTACGGTGCGTGCGTGGGTGTTAGTGGTACTGGCGCTAATCTGACGCTGCTTGGGGCTGGTGCTTGCCAGTTCACCAAAATGCTACCAAAAAAACTGTTAGCGATCAGGCCTGACTCTGCGAACGCTGCAGTTATGCGTTTAGTGTTTTGTAAGTGACAGTGATCGATCGATACTGCACTTGGGTGGGCTGGGTTGGGCCGGGCGGAGGGGCAAAACGCAGGTGCTAGCAGGTATCTGGGCTGATCCCGCTAACACTGCGTTTTTGGGAACCCTAAACTGCTGGGGACGCTAGTATAGATCTGATCGGATCAGATATTGATGTGTTCAGATACTATACCACTAAGGGAGGTGTACGGTGCGTGTACGGTGCGTGCGTAGGTGTTCGCGGTACTGGCGCTAATCTGACGCTGCCTGGGGCGACACATATCACCGCCGGGCGATCAGGGGGCTAAACCTTTATTCGGTAATAAACGGCGGGTGCCCTGACACTAAAAAAATAAACGAACTAACCAGCGTCACCCGTAACGGTTATACAGTGATCAGTGGTGAAAGGGTTAACTAGGGGGCAATCAAGGGGTTAAAACATTTATTAGGTAGTATATGGGGGTCCCTGTCGCTATAAAACGCTGACAGCGAACCTAAATATTTACGTTCCTAACTAGCGTCACCAGCGACACTAATACAGCGATCAGAAAAATGATCGCTTAGCGACACTGGTGACAGGGGGTGATCAAGGGGTTAAAACTTTATTAGGGGGGGTTAGGGGGGTACCCTAGACCTACAGGGGGCTAATACTAACTGTCCTACCACTGCTAACTGTCACAAACTGACACCATGCAGTAATCAGGAAAAAAACAAAACAAAACAAAAAAACCTGCTTGCTGTCAGTTTGTGACAGGGGGGGGGGTGATTGGGGGGGGATCGGGGGTGTTTAGTATGCCTGGCATGTTCTACTGTGTTGTGTGTGTGTGTTGGTGCACTTACATGTCTTCTCTCCTCGGTGCTGGAACGGAAACTGGCCAGCCGAGGAGAGATGACATCACATCCTCTGCCTCTGTGTACTATACAGAGGCAGGGGATGTTTCTCATTGGCTGGGAGCGATCGCGAGGGGGGGGCCACGATCGGATGGTCTCCCCCTCGTCTCTCAACTCTCCCAGCCAAACGCCGACCGCCGATGGCACCGGGGGGGGGTCCGATCGGACCCCCCGCCCGCGGGAAGGCAATCACGTACCAGGTACGTGATTTTGCCTGCCCGTGCCGCTCTGCTCACGTATATATGCGTGAGGCGGTCGGCAAGTGGTTAACAGGGACATGTAATTACAATTCTTGATCTAATATTTCACAGCAGGGCCCATTCCTGCACCCACCAAGAGTAACTGTGAGGGCTTACAGTGTTGTGGCAACACCACCACCACCACATGCCCAATTTTTCTGCCCCTGTTCAACAGGTGCATGTAATTACAATTCTTAATATAATATTTCACAGCAGGGCCCACATTCCTGCGCCCACCAAGAGTAACTGTGAGGGTTTACAGTGTTGTGGCAACACCACCACCACCACATGCCCAATTTTTCTGCCCCTGTTCAACAGGTGCATGTAATTAAAATTCTTAATATAATATTTCACAGCAGGCCCACATTCCTGCGCCCACCAAGAGTAACTGTGAGGGCTTACAGTGTTGTGGCAACACCACCACCACCAAAGGCCCAATTTTTCTGCCCCTGTTCAACAGGTGCATGTAATTACAATTCTTAATATAATTTTTCATAGCAGGGCCCGTTCCAGCGCCCACCAAGAGTAACTGTGAGGACTTACAGTGTTGTGGCACTAGCACCACCACCACCAAAGACCCAATTTTTCTACCACTGTTCAACAATGGCATATAATTATAATTCTTGATCTAATATTTCACAGCACGGCCCATTCCTGCGCCCACCAAGAATAACTGTGAGTGCTTACAGTGTTGTGGCAACACCAACACCTAAGGCCCCAAATTACGCAGAGTATATAGGGTAGGCCCCTACTTTCAAACATCCAACTTACAAACGACTCCTACTTGCAAATGGAAGGAGACAACAGGAAGTGAGATGAAATCTACCCCTAGGAAGGGAAATTCTCTCCTGTAAGAGTTAATATGGGAAAAACGTGTCTCCTCTTCACTGATGCTTTACAGAGGAGGTCTACTGCTAAAATTACTGCCCTCGATCTGACCGTCGCGGTGATACCTCACATGCATGGTGCAATTGCTGTTTACATTTGACGCCAGACCGACGCTTGCGTTCGCCTTAGCGCAAGAGCATTGGGGACAGGGGTGCTTTTTTTTTTTTTTTTTTTTTTTTTTTTTTCTTTATTATTTTTTTGCTTTTTTATCTTATTTTAAAACTGTTCCTTTCATTTTTTTTTTTTTTTTAATCATTTTTATTATCTCAGGGAATGTAAATATCCCCTATGATAGCAATAGGTAGTGACAGGTACTCTTTTTTGAAAAAATTGGGGTCTATTAGACCCTAGATCTCTCCTCTGCCCTCAAAGCATCTGACCACACCAAGATCGGTGTGATAAAATGCTTCCCCAATTTCCCAATGGCGCTATTTACATCCGGCGAAATCTAAGTCATAAAATGCTCGTAGCTTCCGGTTTCTTAGGCCATAGAGATGTTTGGAGCCACTCTGGTCTCTGATCAGCTCTATGGTCAGCTGGCTGAATCACCGGCTGCATTCTCAGGTTCCCTGTTGAGACAGGAGAGCCAGAGAAAAACACGGAAGACGATGGGGGGGCATTCTCTCCCACTGCTTGTAAAAGCAGTCTAGAGGCTAATTAGCCGCTAGGATTGCTTTTACATGAAAGCCGACCGCTGGCTGAAAAGAATGATACCAAGATGATACCTAAACCTGCAAGCATCATTCTGGTATAACCACTCAAAGTCGTCAATGCTGTACCTGAAGACAAAAAAATGGTTAACAATAAAGCACAGTAAACGGTAAAGTATAAAAAATTGCATACCTGAAAAGCAAACATGATAAAACATAATAACAATAAAACATTGCAGAATAGAATACAGTAAAAAAGAGCAGAACAATAGAGAGAATAGAGAGAGAGAGAATAGAGAGAGAACAATAAAACGACAACTATTATTTTTTATTTTATATTTTTGTTTGTGTTTTTTTTTTTTTTTTTTTACACTTTTTTTGTAACTGTAACTTTTATAACTGTAACCGGTTCCAGGTTCGGGTCTCTCAAAATGCGATGGCATCTTGGGAGACCCTGTGAAAGTGTGCCTAGTCTGTGCAATGTTGTACCCTACGCTAATACTCAACTAGTGAATGGTAGCGTTCAAAACATTCACCAATGCAAAGACCAGGATTGTCAGGACAGGAGGGACAATAATAGCGGGTGTCACGCCTATATCCGCGCTTGCTGCAGACACAACATCTTTTTTGGGGGGGTCCGTTGGGTAGGGGTACTCGGGAGGACATAAAGAAAATGCCTCTCATGCAGCCGACTGCATTTGGTTGGGGATGTGAATGGGGGAAGTACGGGCGCTGCAGAAGTGGTGGGTTCCCAATTAGGATTGGCGAATGCAGCAGGAAGGGCATTATGGGCACGACGGGCCTGTGTTTGTCTTCTGGTGGCAGCGGGACACTATTTGTGCTTGCCACCTCACCAGCTTGAACTGCACTTATGGGACTCGCCACGTCACCAAGTGTTACTGCAGTGCTGGTTTGACTACGACCGGGGTGTACTAGGCCGCTGGCGCTTGCCAGTTCACCAAAACGCTACCAAAAAAACTGTTAACGATCGCAGGGATCAGGCCTGACTCTGCGAACACTGCAGTTATGCGTTTAGTGTTTTGTAAGTGACAGTGATCGATCGATACTGCACTTGGGTGGGCTGGGCTGGGCCGGGCGGAGGGGCAAAACGCAGGTGCTAGCAGGTATCTGGGCTGATCCCACTAACACTGCGTTTTTGGGAACCCTAAACTGCTGGGGACGCCAGTATAGATCTAATCGGATCAGATCAGATATTGATCAGTTCAGATACTATACCACTAAGGGAGGCGTACGGTGCGTGCGTGGGTGTTAGCGCTACTGGCACTAACCTGACGCTGCCTGGGGCTGGTGCTTGCCAGTTCACCAAAACGCTACCAAAAAAACTGTTAGCGATTGCAGGGATCAGGCCTGACTCTGCGAACGCTGCAGTTATGCGTTTAGTGTTTTGTAAGTGACAGTGATCGATCGATACTGCACTTGGGTGGACTGGGCTGGGCCGGGCGGAGGGGCAAAACGCAGGTGCTAGCAGGTATCTGGGCTGATCCCGCTAACACTGCGTTTTTGGGAATCCTAAACTGCTGGGGACACTAGTATAGATCTGATCGGATCAGATATTGATGCGTTCAGATACTATACCACTAAGGGAGGTGTACGGTGCGTGGGTGTTAGCGCTACTGGCACTAACCTGACGCTGCCTGGGGCTGGTGCTTGCCATTTCACCAAAACGCTACCAAAAAAACTGTTAGCGATCGCAGGGATCAGGCCTGACTCTGCGAACGCTGCAGTTATGCGTTTAGTGTTTTGTAAGTGACAGTGATCGATCGATACTGCACTTGGGTGGGCTGGGCCGAGCCGGGCGGAGGGGCAAAACGCAGGTGCTTGCAGGTATCTGGGCTGATCCCACTAACACTGTGTTTTTGGGAACCCTAAACTGCTGGGGACGCTAGTATAGATCTGATCGGATCAGATATTGATCTGTACAGATACTATACCACTAAGGGAGGCGTATGCTGCGTGCGTGGGTGTTAGCGGTACTGGCGCTAATCTGACGCTGCCTGGGGCGACGCATATCACCGCCGGGCGATCAGGGGGCTAAATCTTTATTCGGTAATAAACGGCGGGTGCCCTGACACTATAAAAAGTAAACAAACTAACCAGCGTCACCCGTAACGGTTATACAGTGATCAGTGGTGAAAGGGTTAACTAGGGGGCAATCAAGGGGTTAAAACATTTATTAGGTAGTATATGGGGGTCCCTGTCGCTATAAAACGCTGACGGCGAACCTAAATATTTACCTCACTAACTAGCGTCACCAGCGACACTAATACAGCGATCAGAAAAATGATCGCTTAGCGACACTGGTGACGGGGGGTGATCAAGGGGTTAAAACTTTATTAGGGGGGTTAGGGGGGTATCCTAGACATAAAGGGGGCCTAACACTCACTGCCCTAACACTGTAACTGTCACAAACTGACACCAATACAGTAATCAGAAAAAAAAAAAAAAAAAAAAAAAAAAAACCTGCTTGGTGTCAGTTTGTGACAGGGGGGGGGTGATTGGGGGGGATCGGGGGGCGATCGGGGGGGGATCGGGGTGTTTTGTGTGCCTGGCATGGTCTACTGTGTGTGTAGTGTGTTGGTGCACTCACATTGCAGTCTTCTCTCCTCGGCCCGGAATGGAAAATACCGAGCCGAGGAGAGATGACATCATTTCCTCTGCCTCTGTGTACAATACAGAGGCAGGGAAATGATCCCATTGGCTGGGAGCGATCGCGAGGGGGAGGCCACGAATGGATGGCCTCCCCCTCACCACCGATCGCCGGGGAGATTTGCCGACCGCCGCAGGCACCGGGGGGGTCCGATCGGACCCCCCACCCGCGGGCATGCAAGGACGTACCTGTAAGTCCTTTTGCCTGCCCGTGCCATTCTGCCGACGTATATAGTCGGCAAGTGGTTAAATCCAGAGCAGTCACCCACGAGACCATCCCTCTGCTTACCACCATTTCCAAGGACCACCAAGAACTATTGCGTCTGGACGCCATTGCTTCCCCTCTGTTCCCGGTCATCGTCGGTATGCCTTGGCTGAGTGCCCATAAAACTCATATCGATTGGTCTAAAGAAAGAATTAACTTTGTTTCTTCCTACTGCACCCAGTACTGCTTACAGACCCCCTGTGGTGTCCCCACTTTGCTATGCCTGGACACTGACTCTGAAACCAGTCAGCTTGTGCCTCCAGCCTACCATGACTTTCTAGACATATTTAGCAAGAAAGGGGCAGAGATCCTCCCTCCTCTTACGACTGCCCTATAGAGGTACTTCCCGGAGCCGAAGTCCCTTTTGGGAGAATTTTCCCCTTGTCCGAAAGCGAGCTGGTAGGACTACATCAATGACAATCTAAGGAAAGGGTTCATCCGCCCTTCTATGTCTCCAGCTGGGGCGGGGATTTTCTTTGTTGAGAAAAAGGATCATTCATTAAGGCCCTGTGTGGATTACCGTGAGCTCAACAAGGTTAAGGTGAAGAACCGTTATCCACTTCCACTAGTTCCCGAACTTTTTAAGAGACTTGGTTCCGCTACCATATTTACCAAACTGGATCTTCGGGGAGCCTATAATTTGGTGTGCATTCGAGAAGGTGAAGAGTGGAAGACTGCCTTCCGCACACGATTTGGGCATTTTGAGTATCTCGTGATGCCCTTCGGACTCTGTAACTCCCCGGCCACTTTCCAGCACTTCATTAATGATGTCCTCAGAGACTTCCTGGACTTATTCGTTATTGTATACCTTGATGATATGCTAATCTTTTCTTCCTCCTTAGATCACCACTGCAGACACGTCAGAAGCGTACTAACTCGCCTTCAACAACATGGATTGTACGCCAAACCCGAGAAGTGCGAGTTTGAACGCCAGAGTATCCAGTTCCTGGGCCTGATCATTTCCACCGAGGGCATCAAGATGGATCCCCAGAAGGTCACGGCTATCCTGGTCTGGCCTATTCCATGTGAAAAGGAGGCATTCAACACTTCATAGGCTTTGCAAACTTTTACCAAAAATTTATTCGGGGGTTTTCAACAATCATTGCCCCCATTACACAACTCACCAAACAGGGTTCCAGATTCCGCTGGTCTCCAGAGGCTCAGACAGCCTTTGAGGCGCTGAAGAAGTTTTTCACGTCCGCACCCGTTTTGAAGCACCCCGACTCGGCCTTACCTTATGTCTTAGAAGTGGATGCCTCGTAAATAGCGGTTGGAGCTATCTTGTCTCAAAGACAGAGTCCCAAGGCCCTGTTGCACCCAGTCGCATTCTTCTCGCGTAAATTGTCTAGCGCGGAGAAGAATTACAACGGCGGGGATCGTGAACTTTTAGCGATTAAGGCAGCACTAGAAGAATGGAGATACCTTCTCGAGGGAGCTGCACATCCAATCCTAATCTATACAGACCACAAAAATCTAGAATATCTAAGGACAGCAAGAAGATTGAGACCCCGTCAGGCCAGGTGGGCACTTTTTTTTCTAGATTTACCTTTCACCTGACATACAGACCCAGATCCAAGAACATAAAGCCGGATGCACTATCACGCATGTTCAGCAAATCTCAAGATGTCTCTCCCCCAGATATGATCCTATCCTCTGGGAATTTCCTTCTTCTACAAGGGGACTTAATGACTCAGATCAAGAAAGCCTTTGTGGGAAGTTCTACACCACCCGGGACCACCTTACGGACACGGGAGGGGCTACTCTGGTATGAGGATAAGATCTTTGTGCCGGAAGATCTGCGAACAGCCACTTTGGGTATGTGCCATGATCACGCGCTGGCAGGGCACTTCGGGGTCAGCAAGACTTCTGAACTTGTGCAGCGAACTTTCTGGTGGCCGGGGGTGGCGAAGGACTGCAGGAAATACGTGGAATCTTGTACCACTTGTATCTGTAATAAGAACAGCAAATCCAGGGCCTGGGGTCTGTTGAAGCCATTACCTGTCCTGAATAGACCATGGAGAATGATCTCAATTGATTTCATTGTGGAGCTGCCCCCATCCGAGGGCTACAGTACTATTTTTGTGATCGTCGATCGATTATCCAAGATGGCGTACTTCATTCCCATGAAAGTCACTCCCTCTGCACAAGAGACTGCATGGATTTTTATCAGAGAAGTTATAAGACTCCGTGGGGTTCTGGCAAACATCGTCTCAGACAGAGGGATCCAGTTTACCTCCAGATTCTGGAGATCCTTGTGTGAATCTTTGGGGATTGAACTTTACTTACTTACTGAAGCCCGCCATCCCTAACTCTTTTCCGGATCGGAATACAGAGCCACCCGAACCCGTGGTAATAGACGGCGAAGAGGAATTTGAAATAGAGGCGATTTTAGATTGCGGAAGAAGGAGAGGTCAAGTTCAATACCTTATTAAGTGGAGGGGTTACGGGCCTGAAGACTCGGGGGAACCTGAAACCAACATTCATGCCCAAGAACTGATCCAAACCTTTAAGAGGACCTATCCTGACAAAGTAGCCAGATTGGACACCGGAGGCTGCCCATTAGGGGGGGTAATGTCAGGGAAGATCAGCCAGTACTCAAGATGGCCGACGGAGAAGTCGACCTGTGACCTCAGCCTGTCAGGGAAGACCAGCCAGTACTCAAGATGGCCAACGGAGAAGTCGACCTGTGACCTCAGCCTCTGCCAGAACACCTTCGGTGCACCTGTGCGCACATGACCAAGAGGCTATTTAAACTTGGTCTGTGCTTGCATCCAGTGCTGTCCGTTCTACAGCGTTCCCGTGTGTTCCTGCCTGCTTACTTCTGATACCTGTACCTGTTTACCGACCCGGCTTGCCTTGACTCCGCTACCTGCTGCCTGCACCTGACCCGGCTTGTTCTGACCTCCACACCTGCCTGCTCCTTCTACTACCATGCTGCCAGCCCGTTGCTGACCCGGCCTGTGTCCTGACTACGCTTCTGCCTCCGCTTCTGCTCCTGATGTTCCCGCCAGTGTATGACCTGCTTAACTTGCCTCTTCCGCCAGCTGGAGAATCCTGCTCAAGCACCGTGCCCCCTGCTGCTGTTCCCAGTTCCAGGAACACGACCCGTCAGGCACTCGTGTGACTCTGCACTTTTGCGCCTCCTGTCTGCTCTATCAGGGGGCCAGAATCAGAGGAGTAAGAGAGGCCGCTCCCTGCATATCAGGCTCTACCATCAGGTACGTGACACCAAGGCCCAATTTTTCTGCCCCTGTTTAACAGGGACGTGTAATTACAATTTTTGATGCACTACTTTGCAGCAGGGCTAGTTCCTGCGCTCTAACTAGAGTATCTGTGAGGGGTTGCAGTGTTGTGGCACCAGTGCCCAAGCCCCAAATTTTTAGCCCCTGTTTAACAGGGGCGTATAATTACAATTTTTGATGCAATACTTTGCAGCAGGGCTCATTCCCGCGCTTCAACTATAGCATCTGTGAGGGGTTGTTGTGGCACCAGTGCCTAAGGCCCAATTTTTCTGCTCCTGTTTAACAGGGACATGTAATTACAATTCTTGATCTAATATTTCACAGCAGGGCCCATTCCTGCACCCACCAAGAGTAACTGTGAGGGCTTACAGTGTTGTGGCAACACCACCACCACCACATGCCCAATTTTTCTGCCCCTGTTCAACAGGTGCATGTAATTACAATTCTTAATATAATATTTCACAGCAGGGCCCACATTCCTGCGCCCACCAAGAGTAACTGTGAGGGTTTACAGTGTTGTGGCAACACCACCACCACCACATGCCCAATTTTTCTGCCCCTGTTCAACAGGTGCATGTAATTAAAATTCTTAATATAATATTTCACAGCAGGGCCCACATTCCTGCGCCCACCAAGAGTAACTGTGAGGGCTTACAGTGTTGTGGCAACACCACCACCACCAAAGGCCCAATTTTTCTGCCCCTGTTCAACAGGTGCATGTAATTACAATTCTTAATATAATTTTTCATAGCAGGGCCCGTTCCAGCGCCCACCAAGAGTAACTGTGAGGACTTACAGTGTTGTGGCACTAGCACCACCACCACCAAAGACCCAATTTTTCTACCACTGTTCAACAATGGCATATAATTATAATTCTTGATCTAATATTTCACAGCACGGCCCATTCCTGCGCCCACCAAGAATAACTGTGAGTGCTTACAGTGTTGTGGCAACACCAACACCTAAGGCCCCAAATTACGCAGAGTATATAGGGTAGGCCCCTACTTTCAAACATCCAACTTACAAACGACTCCTACTTGCAAATGGAAGGAGACAACAGGAAGTGAGATGAAATCTACCCCTAGGAAGGGAAATTCTCTCCTGTAAGAGTTAATATGGGAAAAACGTGTCTCCTCTTCACTGATGCTTTATCACCAATCCTTGTTTCACTAAAAACCCCACATTTTCAAAAAAAATTGTCATTGGGACAGAAAGTGAGGTGAAATCTTCTGAAGAGGTGCACAGACCGCAAAACAAATGTTATAGGGGTGATAACCCTTCCCTATGTTTTTCAAAAAGCTTAAAAATAGATTTTTTTGGCTGGAGCTACACTTTAAAAATGTACCAGTTCAAAATTACAAACAGATTCTACTTAACAACAAACCTACAGTCCCTGTCTTGTATACTGCTGTTCAGAGTATATAGGGCCTGGTGGCCCCACGCCTTTCCTTTTTTTAATTTGGGCGTGGGGTTCCCCTTAATATCCATACAAGACCCAAAGGGCCTGTTAATGGACTGGGGGGGTACCCATGCCATTTGTCTCACTGATTTTCATCCATATTGCTGGGACCCGACATTACATTAAAACCGCAAGCAGTTTTTAATGACTTTTATTCCTTTAAAAATTTCATTTTGTGCAGGGACTGTTCTAAGCACGGGAAACACACACCACTTTACAGGCATACTATAGACGCCCCCCAGGTACGATATTGAAAGGAATATTTCACTTTTATTTTTTCACTTTAAGCATCATTAAAATCACTGCTCCTGAAAAAACTGCCTTTTTTAAAACTTTATTTTGCATTGATACATGTCCCCTGGAGCAGGACCCGGGTCCCCAAACCCTTTTTAGGACAATAACCTGCATATTAGACTTTAAAATTTTGCACTTTTGATTTTGAACGTTCGAGTCCCATAGACTTTAATGGGATTCTAAAGTTTGCGCAAACTTTCGGTCCCTTCGCAGGTTCTGGTTTGAACCGAACCGGGGGGTGTTCGGCTCATCCCTACCCACCATATGTGGATGCATAGGGCTGAAGAAGATGGATAAAGTCTCAACAAGCGAAGAGGGACCATACACCATCATGACATAACCTTGATATTAGCCTCCACTAGGAAAATGTTCAGCACACCCTTGTAAGCTAAGTGGAAGGATGAGTGCCACTGGTCAACATCCTTGTCAGAGGCCAAATCTGAGTCAAGCAGCAACTTATAGATAATAGATATGCCTGCCCTATACCCTGCCTCCTGTGTACACCATGTCTTATAGGGAGGTACTGTGCATAATTATATTATTCTTTGTACCAGGTTTGGCTTGCAGAGGTGGGAAGCCTGGCACCAGTGTGGACATTCCGTCCTAATGAGAGATCGGAAGTTGAAATTTTTTTTCTTCATTTCCAAATAAAGCTTTGACACTAAAGTAGATATAGATTCTGAACAAGTGATAAAACCACATAGCTCTAATTATTTTTCAAATGCACAACATAGGCACTATGTTTTTCTATGAGACTGGATCTTGGCAGACTGCCAGCTCTTCAATGTATAGAAACAGCAGGTGTTTCTAAATTGTTACAATCCAACTTAAACAAACTCTAAAGTCTTTGCTGTCATCTTTGAAGACTTTTGAGAATGAATAATTTAATGTTGAAAGCTGCTAGAGAGGTGTGTAGGGGCTTGTTTTAAAGCTTTCTTACTGCTTGTTAAATATCTAAATAGTTTAGGCTCCATTCACACCATTGTGCTGTGCTAACATATTGCAGTGAACAGCAATTTGTGTAAATGGGCCACCAAGGTCCATAGTCTGGGCACAACTGTACTCTAAAAATAAACATTTTCAGTGTCAGAACATAGAGCTGAATTGGATATTTGATATTATAATTTTCTTATAATCTACAACAGTGGTCATTGACCCTGTCCTCAGGGCCCACTAACAGACCAGGTTTTTTGTATTACCTTGGGACATGCAGACTAGAATACTGCAATCACTGAGCAGCAAATGATATCATCTGTCATGTATTTCAGCTATTTTGCGAACCTGGCCTGTTAGTGGGCCCTGAGGACAGGGTTGATGACCACTGATCTACAACACTGTAAATAGCTAAATTCTATCCTTTCTGTAAAATATAACAGAAGCAGTCAGTTTAGCAGTTAAAGTACAGAGGTTTTTTTTGACCATTTAAATGTGCATATCTGAAGCCTAAGCCCTGTACACATGATCGGACATTCTGACAACAAAACCGTGGATTTTTTTCCAACGGATGTTGGCTCAAACTTGTCTTGCATACAGACGGTCGCTCAAATGTTGTCGGCAATTCCGATCGCCAAAAATGCGGTGACATACAACACGTACAACGGTACTATAAAAAGAAAGTTCAATACCAAGTGCGCTACCCTTTGGGCTCCTTCTGCTAATCTTGTGTTTATCTCGTGTTAGTAGAAGTTTGGTGAGAGACGATTCACACTTTTCAGCCTCGTGCTTTTCAGTTCATTACTGCTTTTCAGTTTGCGCTTGTGGGTTCGAATCTGTTCTTCAGTGCATGTTGTCAGTTCGTTCCTGTCTTTCAGTGCGTTCTATTTAATAGATCGTATCTGTTTTTCAGTGCGCTCTTGTCCACTCGTTTCTGATTTTCAGCTCGCTCTTCTCAGACTTTTCTGATTTTCAGTGCATTCTATTAGTTCATTCTGACCAGCCGACCGTTTTGAAGCCATGTTGTGGGTACGTACTAGTCGTAGAGTTCGTGTTGTACAGGGGCTTGGTGCTGGAGTTCTTACTTTGACCCAAGTCCAGTCCATGAACAGGGCAAGGAGGAGTTCATGGGCGAAGAATTGGTTGCTTCAGTGTGACCAATTCTCGCATATGCCTTTGTTGCGGGAGATCTGTGAGAATAATCCTGATGATTTCAGGAATTATCACCGTATGATGGACCCCGTTTTTCACCCTTTGTTGACTTTGCTGTCCCCTTATATTATGAAGCAGGACATCTGCATGCGGCAAACCATCACTCCAGAACAAAGGCTAGTCACCACCTTGTGGTACTTGGCGATGGGGAGAAGTCTGCAGGACATCAAGTTCTTGACAGGCATCTCCCCCCAGGCTCTGGGGATCATTATTCCAGAGACCTGTTCTGCCATTATACAGGTCCTGCAGAAGGACTATATTAAGGTAAGTTTTCTCCTTTATTTATTTATTTCATTATTCCCTAATTACCATGATTGTAATATGCTGTGAATGTCCTCTTTGTCCTCATGCATGCTGTAAGCTTTTAATGCTCCTTTTTTGTCCTTCATCCATATTTGCCTTCACTAACCTCCCCAGCATGCTATCCTGGGCCGATACACACCTAGCCTAGTCACTTAACAAAGTTTTTTGTCAGCTCCATTGTAGTGCTTACTCTAAACACCCCCTAAAATGTGTCCAAATGTTATTGTTGTCTTTAAATTCAGGCAGAGTGCAAGAGGCTTTTTTTTGGGGGGGCCCAAACTCATTTGGAACCCTCCCCCCCCCCAACCGCTATGTCAACCAATACCAATCCTCTATCTGCTGACTTTGCCAAACCCATACACAATATACCTACCTCTTTTTTGGTCATACAGTACCTGACCGCGAGAAGTACCATACAGTACCATCGCGCTGGTTCTCGGCGACAGGGTACTGTACATCTCGTGCTGGCTCGCTCATCGGGAAAGGAAAACTGCATTTTTTCCTTTCCCGATGAGAGACAAGCATTGCTGACAGGTGTCTGGTATGAATCATGAAGGGGAACGCTGCGCCAAATTTTAAATGAAAAACTGGCATGGGTTCCCCTCCAGGGGCATACCAGGCCCTTAGTTCTGGTATTGGTTTTAAGGGGAACCCCCTACGTCGAAGAAACAGCGTGGGGGTCCCCCCAAAATCCATACCAGACCCTTATCCGAGCAAGCAGCCTGGCCGGTCAGGAATGGGGGTGGGGATGAGCGAGCACCCCCTCCTGAACCGTACCAGGCCGCATGCCCTCTACATGGGGGGGTGGGCACTTTGGGGCAGGGGGGTGCCCTGAGGCCCCCCACCCCAAAGCACCTTGTCCCCATGTTGATGAGGACAAGGGCCTCTTCCCAACAACCCTGGCCATTGGTTGTCGGGGTCTGCGGGTGGAGGGCTTATCGGAATCCGGGAGCCCCCTTTAATAAGGGGACCCCCAGATCCCGGCCCCCCACCCTATGTGAATGAGTATGGGGTACATTGTACCCCTACCCATTCACCTGGGGGAAAAGTGTCAATAAAAAAACATACTAGACAGGTTTTTAAAGTAATTTATTAGGCAGCTCTGGGGGTCTTCTACCGACTTCGGGGGTCTTCTTCCAACTTCTCCGCCAAACGCTTCATCAGCGATGAACACAAACGGGAAACCAGCCACGCTATCTTCCGGAGGTGGCAAGCCAAAACCACCGCCAACAACACAATACTATTTAACCCCTTATAATTATAATAATACGACCCCGAGTTGGGGGGTGGGATGATGTGGACCTGCTTCCCATCTATTGTCCCTCCGCAGTTGAGAAAGTCCCAATGCTGGGCAAACTGGGATGCCACAGTCTGCCATTCCTGTGGGTTTGAAGGAATCCGTGGAGTCAAACAAGAAAAAAAAAAATTAGTACTTTTGCTCATAACGTTGCAAGCAGATTAGACACAAACATTCTTGGCCAACATAAGTATAACATTTATTTTAAGGAGTATTTAAAGACAAAAGTATAAGGTCCACTCATCAGATTCCTCACCCCCTCTGATGGCCCATTGTAAAAATTTTAGGGTGGGGGGAGATGTTTTGGACAGGTAACCCTCTCTACTTCATTGATCTGAATGCACAAATAATGTGTGACACTTTGGCCAGCCCCTCCTTACTTATACTATTGGCAGCCCACTGGACAAGTAAGAAGTGTCATAATACAAAAATATGAATACACACTGTACAGATTGAAGCACATTTTTACATTCTGCAATTACCTATCAAGATAATAGGAGAACAAATCTTTAAACAGTACCATTTGAAAGTACTCAGGCAGGCCCTTGCACTACATGCTTTGGTCACGTCCACATACAAGTTCCTGTATGTGGATGTGGGGAAAAATGGCCTAATGTTGGATGGTGGAGTCATCGTCCAGACGGAGTTCTTCCAATGTCTCCAGAATGGCGGCTCGGGCTTGCCACCTCCGGAAGACAGCGTGGCTGGTTTCCCGTTTGTGTTCGTCGCTGATGAAGCGTTTGGGCTGGGTGACCATCTCATGAGGCCATCCCCGATGAGGACCCTCACTCCGGAGCAGCGTTTGGGTTGGGTGACCATCTCATGAGGCCATCCCCGATGAGGACCCTCACCCTGGAGCAGAGGGTTTTTAACTACCAGCTGGCCACAACTAGAAGAGTTGTGGAAAATGCATTTGTAATAATGGCCAGCCGGTTCTGCCTATTTCTGCCAGCGATACACATGGTGGAATATAAACTGAACTATAGTGTCTTTGCCTGCTGCATTCTCCACAATTACCTCAGAAAAATGCAACAAACTATGTGTCCTCAGTTGGGACTGAAGCCGGATTTCAAAATACTAATCTGACAACACTTGAACCTGATCATCCTGGCTTGCCCCCCAAAGCGCCCGTGAAGTTAGACAAAGTTATCTTGAGTAGGGGGGCCATTTATGTGCCAGAGAATCTTTAAAAAAATGTAAAATAAATATTTTTTATAAATTGAAATAATATTTCATTTGATTTACTGCTTGTGTTTCTTTTAGCTGTTCTCCAATGGCAATTTTTTTCCATTTTCTTCAATAGTGCGAACTAGGGATGAGCCGAACACCCCCCGTTCAGTTCGCACCATAACTTGCGAACAGGCAAAAAATTTGTTTGAACATGTGAACACCGTTAAAGTCTATGGGACACGAACATGAATAATCAAAAGTGCTAATTTTAAAGGCTTATATGCAAGTTATTGTCATAAAAAGTGTTTGGGGACCTGGGTCCTGCCCCAGGGGACATGGATCAATGCAAAAAAAAGTTTTAAAAACGGACGTTTTTTCGGGAGCAGTGATTTTAATAATGCTTAAAGTGAAACAATAAAAGTGTGATATTCCTTTAAATTTCATACCTGGGGGGTGTCTATAGTATGCCTGTAAAGGGGCGCATGTTTCCCATTTTAGAACAGTCTGACAGTAAAATGACATTTCAAAGGAAAAAAAGCCATTTAAAACTACTTGCGGTTATTAATGAATTGCCGGTCTGACAATACACATAAAAGTTCATTGATAAAAACGGCATGGGAATTCCCCACAGGGGAACCCCGAACCAAAATGTTTTAAAAAATGACGTGGGGGTCCCCTAAATTCCATACCAGGCCCTTCCGCGGTGTCTTCATCCCTTTTTCTCCCGTTACATAACCCCGCCCCCTTCTGACATCACGGGGAATGCCACAGGGAAGTCCCCGTCAAGTCCCCGTGCTTCAGATTGGGGCGGGATCACCGGGTGGCCCCACCCCCCGTTATTTAAGAACCATCAGAAGAGGAGAAGCATCACACAGTGGGAGCCTCCCATCATGTCATCATGTATGTGGAGCAGCCCGAGGAGAAGAAGGGAAGAAGATGCCGTGGAGGAAGATGCCGGACGAGAACACCGGAGGAAGAACCAGAAGAACCAGAAGAAGAAGAAGATGGAGGAAGACACCGAAGGAAGATAGATGATAGAAGAAAGAAGATAGAAGATAGAAGAAAGAAGTAAGAAGAAGCATTTAAATAAAGGAATTGTCAAAAAGTGTCTCTTGTAATTTTTAACATTTTTGACAGTTTTTTTGTGAAATGGTAGGGGTACTTTTTCACACAGGGGGGAGAGCCAGGATCTGGGGGTCCCCTTGTTAAAGGGGGCTTCCAGATTCCGATAAGCCCCCTGCCCACAGACCCCCACAACCACCGGGCAAGGGTTGTGGGGATGAGGCCCTTGTCCCCATCAACATGGGGGCAAGGTGTTTTGGGGGGCTACCCCAAAGCACCCTCCCAACATTGAGGGCATGTGGCCCGGTACAGTTCAGGAGGGGGGGCGCTCTCTCGTCCCCCCCTCTTTTCCTGCGGCCTGCCAGGTTGCGTGCTCGGATAAGGGTCTGATATGGATTTTTGGGGGGACCCCACGCCATTTTTTTTTTTTTATTCTGGCCGGGGTTCCCCTTAATATCCAATAATATCCATACCAGACCTGAAGGACCTGGTATGGAATTTAGGGGGACCCCCACATCATTTTTTTTTTAAATTTTGGTTCGGGGTTCCCCTGTGGGGAATTCCCATGCCATTTTTATCAATGAACTTTTATGTGTCTTATCGGACTGGCAATTCATTAATAGCCGCGAGTAGTTTTACATGACTTTTTTTCCTTTGAAATGTCATTTTGCTGTCAGACTGTTCTAAACATGGGAAACATGCGCCCCTTTACAGGCATACTATAGACACCCCCCAGGTACGAAATTTAAAGGAATATTACACTTTTATTGTTTCACTTTAAGCATTATTAAAATCACTGCTCCCGAAAAAACGTCCATTTTTAAAACTTTTTTTTGCATTTATCCATGTCCCCTGGGGCAGGACCCAGGTCCCAAAACAAAATTTTAAGACAATACCATGCATATAAGCCTTTAAATTTAGCACTTTTGATTTCTCCAATAGACTTTTAAAGGGTGTTCCGCAGCTTTCGAATTTGCCGCGAACACCCCAAATTGTTCGCTGTTCAACAAACTGGCGAACAGCCGATGTTCGAGTCGAACATGAGTTTGACTCAAACTCGAAGCTCATCCCTAGTGCAAACTTAATTTATTTGATACATGAGGTGACAATCTCTTCTTCAGCTAACTATTATGTTGTGGGTCAGCTACACACACACATTGTTTTTGTTGTTAATGTATGTAATGCATTAATTATAAAAATAATCATCCTAGGAGGGACGTGGCCGGCAGCCTGAGGAGATGGCCGCATTGTGACCAAGCTCCGGCTTCACAGGATCTGACAGGAACACACAGCAATGGCGAAACCCTAAAATAACCACCCGGCACAAGATGGAAAGACAGAGAGGCAGGGGAGGCATGAGGGGGAAGAGGAAGGAATGGGAGGGACCCCATAGGCTATTGGATTTCTACAGCCTAGCGGGCGCTCGTATTCCACAAGATGGCGCTGACGCGCCGGCTCTCTCACAGAGCAGAATGGGGACAGAAGAAGCAGCGCTGATTACCTCATATCAGCACGATCCTTCATATGCTGACACTGGAAGCCGCTCTCCTCAATCCATGTTTAATAGCCCTGTAAAGCAAAGAAGGAAGCTGACAGAGAAGGGAGACACAGTAAATGATGTCTCCCTAGATAAGGTCACTCAGGCTGACAGTAATGGCTTCAGACAGTAATTTTATGAGGCACACAAACAGGGACATAGCAGCTATTGGGGATAGAGTGGATCAATTGGAGAACAAAATGAGTGACTATGCCCTAGCACACAATGAAGTAGTCGATGCCCATGAAGATCTAGCAGAAGAAATCCGTAACCTGAAAATCAAAATGGCGGACATCGAAGACCGTTCCCACCGGAACAATGTGAAATTTAGAGGCATTCCAGAATCAGTCCCCCCAGGGGAACTCCGTCCCTATCTGCAGAAAATGATAGCAGAACTGCTCCCAGCGACTAAATCCCACGAATTGCCAATAGATAGGGCTCACCGCCTGCCGAAGCCATCCTACCTACCTGAACGCGTACCAAGAGATGTGATAGCTAGGATCCATTATTTCCATATTAAGGACCAGCTCATGTACTTCTCCCGCAAACGCGACTCCTTACCGGAATCTTATTCTGGAATATCGTTATATAAAGATCTATCACAGGCAACTATTCAAGCCCGCAAAAATCCCCTCACCATTACCAAAAGCTTGAGGAATAACAATATTATCTACAAATGGAAATTCCCGACAAAGCTGTCCATTGAAAAGAATAACAAAACCTGGCTAGTAACCACCCTAGCCAAAGGTCTGGAGTTGGTAAAATCTTGGGGCCTCCTTCCACAAGATGAAGATGACATCTCGGACCCAGCGACGCATTCTTGACTGTTCTGATTAGTGCTAATCTGATTTCCGCACAACAGCAGCCCCTGATTACCGGCCGTCATATTGCATACTTAGATCCTGCTCGGTTGAACATTTTAAACACCCTTTGGATATGTGTACAGGAGATCTGTGTACCCAACATACTCCCTCTCATCTTAGAGTATGGGACTACAACATTACAAGTTTCTAATCCCTTTTTCTCGTTTTGTTTATTTTAAGTTCATGTTACCGCGTTTGCTTTACCACATTCATGCATACAGAAGAAAAATCGTTCGCCTGCATCTCATCTATCTTCAATGGTACTTAAGTTATTATCGTTGAACACAAAAGGTCTTAATAGCCCTTACAAGAGACGGGTACTTTGGAAGGAAGCAGAACATCACCACTGCAATATATTATGTGTAAAAGAATCTCACTTCCTGTCTACAAAACCTCCCAGCTGTACCCACAAGCACTTCCCTCATGTTTACCAAGCTAATTTCAAGAAAAAGAAAAGAGGAGTTAGGATAGCAGTAAAAGATTCACTATCTTTCAAGTTACAAACTTTGGTGACAAATGAAGAAGGTAGATATATAATTCTGGTTGCAGAATTCAATGGAGTGCTATACACCCTTGTCAATATCTACGCTCCCAACAAGCACCAAATATGGTTCATCAGACGGATCTTGGCCAAAGCTTGCTTAATCCAAAAAGGCCACCTTTTACTTTGCAGTGATTTCAACATTCCCATGGACCCCAACATGGACACTACCTCCAGAAATTCGGCAAGGAAACCCAGACTTAAACAATTCCTGATTCAGGAGGACCTACATGACCAGTAGCGATATCATCATACCACAGAAAGAGACTACACTTTTTTCTCCCATCCTCATAACGCATACTCGAGAATTGACTGCTTTATTACAGATATAACTCTTCTCAGTAAGGTAATAGGGACACATATTTACAACATCACATGTTCCAACCATGCCCCTATTTCGCTAGAAATCGTAGAAAAGGGCACTGGTAAACATACGCCGCTATGGAGAAATAACACTTACATATTGTCTCACCCAGAATGTGTTAAAGAGTTGGGGATACAATTGGAGGAATTCTTCTCATTCAACTCAGAATCCTCTAGTAGTATCTTCAATCTCTGGTGTACGCATAAGGCCTTTGTTAGGGGAGTGCTAATTCAGATGGCCTCCAGGGAAAGGAAAAAGAGGAATTTACAAATTTCCAATCTTCTGGCTGATATAGCCTCTGTGGAAGCTCAACACAAACAATCTCCCCATCATACATTACCGTCCCTTCTTGTAATCCTTAGAGAGGAGCTTAGAATAGTTTTGATATCTGAACATGATAAATATATCAAGGGCCTCAAACTCACAGCCTAATCACAAAATAATAAAGCAGGGAAAAGAATGGCCCAGCAACTAAAACAAAAAAGAGCTAGGGAAAAAATTACCCAACTGTGTCACCACTTCAGATATAGCCCAAACATTCAGGGATTATTATGCAGGATTGTACAATTTAAAAGAAGATCCTGACACCCCCCAACCCAACACTGAGGTAATATCCAAGTTACTAAAAAAAATACATTTACCTGTACTTGATGATGCCTCACTGAACTACCTTAACCGCCCTATAGAAAGGCAAGAAATTATAAATGTTATTACATCTTTTCCGCTGGGTAAATCACTGGGAATGGACGGACTCTCCTCAGAATACTATAGAGCCCTTAACCCAATTCTAAACCCTTATTTGGTTGAACTATACAACCAAGCTGTCCCAGGGGCGGATCCAGAGGGGGCAACGGGGCAATTGCCCCCTCCGAGGAATTCATGATTGGCAGGCCAATCAGCAGATGAGTGAGCAGGCGGGAGCCGGAGGGCGAGTGTGCGAGTTAACGAGCGGGCGGGCCAGTCAGCGGGGGTTGGCAGATGAGAGAGAGCCTGAGCGGGCAGGTCGGCAGATGAGTGAGGGGGGTCGCCAGGTGAGTGTGCGGGCGTGCAGGGCAGACATCGAGTGAGGGGGCGGGCCGGTCCACAGGTGAGCGGAGAGGCTGGCCAGTCAGTGAGCCGGCGGGCGGGTAGCAGAGAGATGACATCATCTCACCGCCCGCCCTGCATCACTGCAGTTCCGCCCTCACTGTACAGCCGTGGGCAGCAGAGAGATTATATCATCTCTCTGCTGCCTGCCTTCACTCTGACAATCTGCACCTTAGCAGGCCAATGACAATAAGCAACGTGTGGCAGGTAATGTGACAAGTGTAACCTGCAATGTGTGGCAGGTGACGTGGCAAGTGTAATCCGCAATGTGTGGCAAGTGACAATCAGCAACATGTGGCAGGTGACGTGGCAAGTGTAATCCACAATGTGTGGCAGGTGACGTGGCAAGTGACAATCAGCAACATGTGGCAGGTGACGTAGCAAGTGTAATCCGCAATGTGTGGCAGGTGACGTGGCAAGTGACAATCAGCAACATGTGGCAGGTGACGTGGCAAGTGTAATCCACAATGTGTGGCAGGTGACGTGGCAAGTGACAATCAGCAACATGTGGCAGGTGACGTGGCAAGTGTAATCCGCAATGTGTGGCAGGTGACGTGGCAAGTGACAATCAGCATCTGGTGGCAGGCAAGTCACAATCTGCAGCTTATGGCAGGGACGTGGCAAGTGACAAGCTGCATCTGAAGGCAGGTCGATGTGGAAAGTGACACACTCGGGGCTCCCACTGATTCTGCATTATGGTGAGTTGAACCATTTCATTTTATATTACAATGTAATAAGAGAAATAATGCGCTTCAATCATCCTTACACCATATCAACCATGTTGCAGTGATGATGAAAGCGCCAACACCATTCCTCCGATAAATTGCCCGTAAAAAAACATACTTTCTGGCAGTGCCCCTCCCGAGACTAGACTCTGGATCCGCCCCTGAGCTGTCCTCACAGGTAACTTCCCAAAAGAAATGTTAGAAGCTGTTATTGTGACTCTCCCCAAACCTGGAAAAGAGCCAGACCACCCACAAAATTTCAGGCCCATATCGCTTCTAAATTCTGATTTAAAAATATATTCCAAACTGCTCACTAACAGACTCTTGGATTTAACTCCACTCCTACTAGGGCCGGAGCAAGTAGGGTTTGTGGGGGGGGAGACAAGCTCCAGATAGTACACGAAGAATGATCAACCTAATACACCACGCTGAGACTTGTTGAGTGCCTTCTCTTCTCCTTGCCTTGGATGCAGAGAAGGCATTTGACAGAGTTCATTGGGAATATCTGTTGCAAGTGCTAACTAAATTCGGGCTGTCTGGGTCCATATTTTCCGCTATTATGACATTATACAAAAACCCTTCAGCGAGAGTATATGTCAATGGTACCCTGTCTGGATCATTCGATCTTTCAAATGGAATTTAGGCAGGGGTGCCCCCTCTCTGCAATTATATTCTCCCTGGCCTTCGAACCCTTTGCTGAAGCCATCAGGAGTGATCCTATGATTCAGGGCTTGCGAGTTGACCGTAATGAACACGCGGACAATATAATTTTGTCTCTTGCAAATCCCCTCAACTCTTTACTCAGAACCCAGCAACTAACTGAGGAATTTAGGAAAGCCTCCTACTACAAGATAAATTCTAATAAGTGTCAAATACTGGCTATGGGATTGTCTCAATGCCAAATAAATCAAATAAAAAGTGAGTTCTCATATACATGGGGAACTAATTCAATCACTTATTTAGGCATCCAGCTTACTTATCCCACTGGCCTGCTCTATGAAACCAACTTTAATCCTCTATTGTCCAACATCTCTGAAGATATGAAATGGATGAGTAAGTCTCAAATGTCTTGGGTAGGAAGAACAGCTGCCTTTAAAATGCAGGTACTCCCCAAGATACTCTACCTGTTTAGAACACTCCCAATCCCTATTCCTATCTCATTCTTCACAAAATGCAACTCCATCTTATGGAACTTTATTTGGCAAGGTAAACATCCAAGAATTGCCCTCTCATCACTACAATTGATGAGAGCGAACGTTGGTATTGGTTTACCAGATTTGCAAGGCTACTATACTGCGTCCTTACTAGACCAAGCTAAAAATTGGCTAAAACCGACTGAGGACATACTATAGGTTGACATGGAATTAAGCTTTATGAAACATCAAGACGCCCTTACAATTTTATCAGCTTCTCTTATGTCCCCCCAAGTAATCTCTTTTGTTCGTCACCCCACAATTGTAGCCACTTTAAAAGCATGGCGTACTTTACTCTCCCGCAAAAAATATACAGAAAATACATACAAACTAAATATCCCGGTTAAAACATACGAATGGCTAATTAAAGACTTTGCTGCGAGAGACTGCCTCAAACGAGGTATAAACTTCACAAATACTTTACACCACAGCAGTCTACCTACTGATACCTATAGGTCAATGCAGATTAGACACTATCACTCAACTACCAAATGTATGGAATGCATAGAAATTCCAAGCTCTATTTATATATTAGATATATATATATTTAATATATCTATTAAATGCTAGCTTGGCAAAATTGCTAGCACTTCAACTGCTACCTTTTCAGTTGGTAGACTCTTCCCCTTTTCGTGAGTTTGTGGAATGTGTGGTTCCTCAGTGGCAGGTTCCAAAACGCCACTTTTTCTCACGGAAGGCAATTCTGGCTCTCTACCGGCATGTGGAAGGCAATGTCTTGGCCTCGCTGGACAGGGCGGTCAGTGGCAAGGTGCATATTACCGCTGACTCATGGTCCAGCAGGCATGGACAGGGACGTTACCTAAGTTTCACGGCACATTGAGTGACTCTGCTGGCAGCTGGGAAGGATGCAGGAAATGGTGCAGTAGTGTTGGAGGTTGTTCCGCCACCACTCCTCCAAAATGCCACTACTGGTGATTCTGACACACCTCTCTCTTCCACCCCCTCCTCTTCTTCTTCCTCCATGGCCTCTTCCTGTGCTTTGTCCTCGGAACCAGTGGTGCTCCGTAGGCGTTCAAGGGGCTACGCAAGTACGCAGGCCAAAAGATGCCATGCGGTGCTTGAGCTGGTGTGCTTGGGGGACAGGAGCCACACTGGGGCAGAGGTTCTGTCAGCTCTGCAGGGGCAGGTTCAGAGGTGGTTGATGCCACACCAACTTAAGGCAGGAATGGTAGTTTGCAACAATGGCACCAACCTCCTCTCTGCCCTCCGACAGGGACAAATGACCCATGTGCCCTGTTTGGCTCACGTTCTTAACTTGGTTGTGCAGCGGTTCTTGGGCAGGTACCCGGGCTTACAGGATGTCCTGAGGCAGGCCAGGAAAGTCTGTGTGCATTTCTGCCAGTCATATAATGCCAGTGCTTGGCTGGCAGACCTCCAAAAGGAATTTAACTTGCCCAAGAACCGCCTAATCTGTGACATGTCCACCAGGTGCAACTCAACGTTGGCCATGCTGCAGCGGCTGCACACACAGCAGAGGGCCATCAATGAGTACCTGTGCGACTATGGCACCAGGACAGGGTCAGGGGAGCTTGTTTTTTTTCCCTACGCCAGTGGGCCATGATCAGGGATGCATGCACTGTCCTGTTACCATTTGAGGAGGCCACGAGGATGGTGAGCAGTGACAGCGCATGCATCAGTGACACTGTCCCCCTTGTCCACCTGTTGGAGCACACGCTGCGTGGAATAATGGACAGGGCACTTGCAGAACAGAGGCAGGAAGAGGAGGACTTCCTTATCCAGACAGTGTTCCTGGGTGCCCGCCGATCACACAGGAAGAGGAGGAGGAGGATTGTGTCAGCATGGAGGTGGAGCCTGGCACTCAGCATCAGCAGCAGTCTTTAAGGGATCATTTACAGTCCCAAGAAACCGATGGACTTGTACGTGGCTGGGAGAAGGTGGCTGTGGATCATGTCATCCTTAGTGACCCAGAGGACTCCGGACCGAATGCCTCAGCAAACTTAAGCTGCATGGCCTCCTTGATCCTGCAAAGCCTGCAGAAGGATCCTCGTATTCGTGGTATCAAGGAAAGGCATAAATACTGGCTGGCAACCCTCCTTGATCCACGTTACAAGGGTAAGGTTGCGGACCTTACTAGACGCTCCAATTACTCTCAAGGAAGTCCAAACAGCGGTAGCAGCACTCCAGCCAGCGAAAACTCCTGGCCCTGACGGCTTGCTGGCAGAATTTTATGAGACAAATAATTAAATTCTCCTCCCTAGGTTTCATAGTCTGCTCCTTACAATGTTAAGGGAGGGCTGTCTTCCTCCTTCTATGTCAGAGGCAGTGATTGTGGTCATAGCTAAACCCAATAAAGACCCCACATTATGTGCCTCATATCACCCTATATCACTTTTGAATGTTGATGCCAAGATAACTACTAAAATACTCGCGACTAGACTTAATTTGGTTATCCTCTCTATAATCCATAGCGACCAGACGGGCTTCATGCCGGGCAAAGGTACCGACATCAACCTACGTCGGCTTTATACTAACATTTCTCACGCAGAGAAGTCAGAATCCCCGGGTGTGGTGGCCTCTCTGGACGCCGAGAAGGCCTTCGACTCGGTGGAGTGGGAGTTCCTGTGGAAGGTGCTTGAACGATTTAATTTTGGTCCCAAATTTATCGCCTGGATAAAGCTCCTCTATAGCAATCCCACTGCACGAGTTCGAACGAACGGGGTGCTTTCTCCTCCCTTCTCTCTGGGCAGGGGAACCAGACAGGGGTGCCCTCTGTCCCCAGGCTTATTTGCCCTGGCAATTGAGCCTCTGGCTATCCTGCTTAGAGCGTCCCCGAGGGTTGGGGGAATAGAGGTTGGTCCGTTGACTGAGAGGCTTTCATTATATGCTGATGATGCATTGTTGTATCTTCAAGACGCAGCTGCCTCATTGTCGGCGGCCCTGGAAATTATTAATCAATATGGGACCTTCTCGGGCATACGGATCAACTGGTCAAAATCCATTCTCTTTTCCTTGACCCTGACTCCACCTACTATAGATTCCTCCAACCAACTAGTCTTGGTTTCTAAGTTTAAATACTTGGGAATTGAAATACAGAGAGACCCAATTATGTATCTGACAGATAATGTTTACCCGATCTTGCACTAACTCATTACCAGATGTCAGGCTTGGAAATCTCTTCCCCTATCACCAGTAGGTCGGATTAATCTTATAAAAATGACGTTCCTTCCCAGACTCCTATACGTCTTTCGAAACACTCCTATCCCCATCCCCAAGTCCTTCTTTGACAAACTAGATCAAGCGGTTAACTCATTTGTATGGGGGGGATTAGCCCCTAGATTTTCCAGGACCACTCTACAGCTCCCTCTGTCCCTGGGAGGCTTGGCGCTCCCATGCTTCAAAAAATATTATTGGGCAGCGGTTGTAGTGACTGTTCGATGGTGGTTTTCCCAGCCAAAGTCTAACCCCTCAGTTAATCTTGAAGCTGCTATACTAGGTTCCTACTCGGCTCTGAGTAACCTGTTCTTTAGAGGGTCTAGGGCACATTTGGCGGTGACAACTCCGATGCGAACGACGGTAGGGGTATGGGAACAGATGTTGAAGAAGTTGGCTCGTCCCAACACTGTTTCCCCTTACATACCACTATGGGGCAATCCTAAATTACAACATCTGCAAACAGTTCCAGATCCGGCCCTGTGGGCGAGACACGGAATTGCGAGACACAGAATTAAGATACTACAGCATGTATGGTCCGAAGGCAGCATTATCCCTTATGACAATTTGAAAGATGATTTCCAACTCCCCCCTAGAATGTTTTTTCGTTATTTGCAATTGCGGCATGCGGTACAGGCTCAATACCCAGAAGGAGTCACATACAATCCCACGGGGTAGAGAAGTTTTTAATTCAAAAAATATAGATCGCATTCTGTCCTCCCTATATATTAGGATACTGAGTGAGGAGCAGACTGGGGGAACCGGACTCTATGAGAAATGGAAGGCAGATATACCCGCCCTAGCTCCAGATGATTGGGAAGAGTGTATACAACAGTACATCCCCCTTATGGTGTCAGAAAGGGATAGATATGTTCAGCTCAAATTCCTTCACAGAGTATACACGCCGCAAAGGCTGTCTAGAATATACCCAACTCAATCAGACAGATGCCCGAAATGCAATAGGGAATTGGGCACCTTTATACATGTTGTCTGGTCATGCCCAGTTATACAGCAGTTTTGGTTAGAAGTGGTGGAGGTCATCAACTCAGCAGCCAACCTCAATGTACAAGTGAACCCGATTATTCTACTTCTTGGAGTATGTGATAATCTTATACCTAATGTACATAATAGATTGTTTGTTTTCTATGCCTCATTTTATGCCAGGAAAACTATTCTCCTTAAATGGAAGCAACCCGATCCTCCCACGGTCTCCCAATGGAAGGCTTTCATAAATGCAGTACTGCCACTTTATAAACTTACTTATATTAATCGCAAATGTCCTAAAAAGTTCTCCAAGATTTGGGGAACATGGTCTAAATAATAGAGTTGGCAGGATATGCGTGATGGGCAGTGTGATGTGCCTGGATTGGACGTGCCCTCTCCCTTCTCTTATCTCTCCTCCTCTGTCCCCTTCTCCTTCTTTCTATTCCCTTCTAGCCTCTCTTGGCCCTTCTCTCGCGACCCGTCCCCCCCCCCCCCGCTCCATGACCCTTAATAATTTAATGAATGGATATCCTGACCAATAGATAGGGATAAAACCTTTTTTAAGTGATTCCTAATACAGTCAGATAGAGGATAATACTATTAAGCCGGTGTAAATTATGATATTCTGAACTCCCTCATATTACCCAATATAGAAGTATTCTGATATGAACAAACGGTATATGGAAACAAGTTTGTCAAATATTTTGTATAACTAAGATAGTATATGTATGGAAACAAGTATATATATGAGATGTAGCAGCAATAAGATGTTTGTACAATTGTTTTGTTTGTATGTTTGAAATCTCTCCTTTTGGAGACAAATAAAAACTTTTCTGTTAAAAAAAAAAAAAGGTTGCGGACCTTATCTTGCCATCGCAGAGGGAGCAGAGGATGAAACATCTTCAGGAAGCCTTGCAGAAAGGTCTGTGCAACGCGTTCCCAGAGACTGGGAGGTTACAAACCCCTGTTCCTGGACAACGTGTTGCTGAGACTTCGGTCAGTCAAAGAAGGAGCGGTGGAGAAGGTGGCCGTCTGACCGATGCGTTCAGACAATTTTTTAGTCCGCAGCCCCAAGGTATGATCGGTTCCAGCAACCATTGCCAGCATCTGTTTTACATGGTGCAGGAATACCTAGGGGCAAGATCTGACTTGGACACCTTTTCCACCGAAAATCTTCTGGGTTACTGGGTCTTGAGGATGGATCACTGGCCAGAGCTTGCACAGTATGCAATTGAGCTACTGGCCTGTCCTGCACCCAGCGTTCTTTCGGAACGCACATTCAGTCCTGCCGGAGGTTTTGTGTAAGAGAACTGCTCTGGTGCACACACGTGCGCATGCGCATGTCCACATTCAACAGCGGACTCCCAGGGAGCTGATGTGCACGTGTATGCGCAACTGACTGCGTGCACGCGCAGGACCGCGTCCCTAATGACAATTGGCGCCTAACGGCCTATTTAAAGGGTGCTCTGACTCACAAACAGTGCTGACTGGTCTTCAGCTTTGTCCTGATCTTCTGATTCCTGTTATACTCTGCCTGATACCTGTTGCTGAACCCGGCTTACCCTGACTCTGCCTCTGGACTCTGATACATTCCTGATTACCGGTTCCTGATCTCGGCTTCCATTTTGACCTTGCTTCTGCTCATGCCTTTGTACTTCACTGCCCGCCTGCTATCCTTGAGACCCTGCTCCTGCTCTTCGCCTGGCTCAAACACTGCCTGTTGTCCTGCCTGTGCCACCGAGCCTACTACTCCATCTGCAAGTTCTGCAAGCAACACTTACAGGCACTCGTGTTCCTCCTGGCCCTAGCCACCATCTGTTCCACCTTCAGTGGGGCTTGGGCTGGAGATACAAGGGAGGCCGACCTCATCATGTCAGACTCCTACCAGGTACGTGACACTTTGTAACTGATCACAGGGTGCGTCTGTCCACCGACTCGGGTGATCGACTGACCTTCATAAAAATGAATCAGTCTTGGATCACCACCAGCTACCAAGCACCTGATGCTGATGTAACCGAATAATTTTTTTGGAAATGTCATATCTCTTCAAAGACTGCCTATGCTAATGCTGTGACTATCCTGTTATGCTGAGTAATATCCTCTTCCTCCTCAATGATCATGCTGATAACTTGTAAGAACATTTTTGGTTCTGGGCGCCGCCACCAGCGCCTAAGGCCCAATTTTTCAGCCCCTGTTCAACAGGGGCGTGTAATTACAATTTTTGATGCAATTCTTTGCAGCTGGGCTAGTTCCTGCGCTCCAACTAGAGTATCTGTGAGGGGTTGCAGTGTTGTGGCACCAGTGCCTAAGGCCCAATTTTTCAGCCCCTATTTAACAGGGGAGTGTAATTACAATTTTTGATGCAATTCTTTGCAGCAGGGCTCATTCCTGCACTCCAACTAGAGTATCTGTGAGGGGTTGCAGTGTTGTGGCACCAGCACCAGTGCCTAAGGCCCAATTTTTCTGCCCCTGTTCAACAGGGGCATGTAATTACAATTCTTGATATAATATTTCATAGCAGGGCCCGTTCCAGCACCCACCAAGAGTAACTGTGAGGACTTACAGTGTTGTGGCACCACCACCACCACCACCATCACCAAAGGCCCAATTTTTCTGAACCTGTTCAACAAGGGGCATGTAATTACAATTCTTGATCTAATATTTCGCAGCAGGGCCCTGTGAGGGCTTACAGTGTTGTGGCAACACCAACACCTAAGGCCCAAATTTCTGCTGAGTATATAGGGCAGGCCCCCACTTTCAAACATCCAACTTACAAACGACTCCTACTTGCAAACAGAAGGAGACAACAGGAAGTGAGATGAAATCTACCCCTAGGAAGGGAAATTCTCTCCTGTAAGAGTTAATATGGGAAAATTGTTTCTCCTTTCTACTGATGCTTTATCACAAATCCTTGTTTCACTAAAAACCCCAAATTTTCAAAAAACATTTGTCATTGGGACAAAAAATGAGGTGAAATCTTCTGAAGAAGAGCATAGACCGCAAAACAAATGTCACAGGGGTGATAACCCTACCCTATGTTTAGATATAGATTTTTTTTGCGGGAGCTAAACACGTTAAAAATGTACCAGTTCAAAATTACAAACAGATTCTACTTAACAACAAACCTACAGTCCCTGTCTTGTTTGCATCACCTGTATACTGCTGTTCAGAATATATAGGGCCTGGTGGCCCCACACCTTTCCTTTTTTTAATTTTGGTGCGGGGTTCCCCTTAATATCCATACAAGACCCAAAGGGCCTGGTAATGGACTGGGGGGTACCCATGCACTTTGTCTCACTAATTTTCATCCATATTGCCAGGATCTGACATTACATTAAAGCCGCAAGCAGTTTTAAATGACTTTTATTCCTTTAAAAATGTCATTTTGTGCAGGGACTGTTCTAAACACGGGAAACACGCACCCCTTTACAGGCATACTATAGACACCCCCCAGGTATGATATTTAAAGGAATATTTCAGTTTTTTTTTTTTTTTTTTACTTTAAGCATCATTAAAATCACTGCTCCTGAAAAAATGTCCGTTTTTAAAACTTTTTTTTGCATTGACATATGTCCCCTGGGGCAGGACCCTGGTCCCCAAACCCTTTTTAGGACAATACCATGCAAATTAGCCTTTAAAATGAGCTCTTTTGATTTCAAACGTTCGAGTCCCCTAGATGTTAATGGGGTTCTAACGTTCGTGCAAATTTTCGGTCCGTTCGCAGGTTCTGGTGCGAACCGAACCGGGGGGGGGGGGGAGTATTCGGCTCATCCCTATAGACAACAATGTACTAAAGTTATTTTAACACATTTGGCCTGAACAAATGTAGTTAACCTGCATCTGCCAAAAACATCATATTAGTGGTCGAACGAACAATGTTTACTATGAACGATTACTGAGCCCATGAACCTGAAACTTGCCATTTTAACCACCATTACAAACTGTCCAAGAGTAGGGATGAGATTTGATTACGAGTCAAACTCATGTTCGACTCGAACATTGGCTGTTCGCCAATTCGCCGGACAGCGAACATTTTGGGGTGTTCGCGGCAGTTTCGAAAGCCGCGGAACACCCTTTAAAAGTCTACGGGAGAAATCAAAAGTGCTAATTTTAAAGGCTTATATGCAAGTTATTGTCATAAAAAGTGTTTGGGGACCTGGGTCCTGCCCCAGGGGACATGTATCAATGCAAAAAGAATTTTTAAAAACGGCCATTGTTTCGGGAGCAGTGATTTTAACCACTTCAATACAGGGCTTTTATACACCCTTCCTTCCCAGACCAATTTTTAGCTTTCAGCGCTCTCACACTTTGAATGACAATTACTCAGTCATGCTACACTGTACCCAAACCAAATTTTTATCATTTTTTTCTCACAAACATAGCTTTCTTTTGGTGGTATTTAATCACTGTTGTTTTTTTTATTTTTTGCAATATAAGCGAAAAAAGAGAGAAATTTTTGAAAAAAAACACTTTTTTTAGTTTCTATTATTTTTCTATTATTATTTATTTATTTATTTATTTTATTTATTATTTCTATTATTTTGCAAATAAGTAATTTTTCTTCATAAATTTGGGCCAAAGTGTATACTGCTACATATCTTTAGTAAAAATAACCCAAATTAGTGTATATTATTTGGTCTCTGTGAAAGTTATAGAGTCTACAAGCTATGGTGCAAATCATTGAAAAATGATCACATCTGATCACACCTGATATACTGAAGACCTATCTCATTTCTTGAGGCCCTAACAAGCCAGGGAAGTACAAATACCCCCCAAATTACCCCTTTTTGGAAAGCAGACATTCCAAGGTATTTAGTAAGAGGCATGGTGAGTTTTTTGAAGTTGTAATTTTTTCCTACAATTCTTGGAAATTTTTTTTTTTTTTTGCACAAAATTGTCATAATAACAAGTTATTTCTCTCACACAGCACATGCATACTTGCAATAACACCCCAAAATACATTCTGCTACTCCACCTGAGTATAGTGATACCACATGTGTGAGACTTTTACACAGCCTGGCCACATACAGAGGTCTAACATCCAACTAGCACCGTCAGGCGTTTTACGAGCATAAATTGCACATCTCATTTGATGACAACCTACCACACTTTTGAAGGTCCTGGAGCACCAGGTCAATGGAAAAGCCCACAAATGACCCCATTTTGGAAAGCTAACACCCCAACGTATAATCTATGAAGCATAATTAGTCTTTTGAATGGTTCATTTTTTTCCCGAAGTTTTTGGAAACTGTGGAAAAAAAAATGAAAACGCATTTTTTTTTACACAAAGTTGTCCATTCATAAGATATTTCCAGCACATAGCATGTACATAGCAAAAATGACACCACAAAATACATTCTGCTACTCCTCCTGAGTATGGCAATACCAAATGTGTGAGACTTTTACATAGCCTGGCCATATACAGAGGCCCAACATTGAAGTAGCAGCTTCAGGCATTCTAGGAGCATAAATTACACATCTCATTTCTCAACCACCTATTACAATTTTGAAGGCCCTGGAGCACCAGGACAATGGAAACGCCCACAAAATGACCCCATTTTGGAAAGCTAATACCCCAACGTATAATCTATGAGGCATAATTAGTCTTTTGAATGGTTCATTTTTTTCCCAAAGTTTTTGGAAACTGAGGAAAAAAAATGAAAACGCATTTTTTTTTTACACAAAGTTGTCCATTCATAAGATATTTCTAACACATAGCATGTACATAGCAAAAATGACACCCCAAAATACATTCTGCTACTCCTCCTGAGTATGGCGATACCAAATGTGTGAGACTTTTACACAGCCTGGCCACATACAGAGGCCCAACATCCAAGTAGCACTGTCAGTTGTTCTAGGAGCATACATTACACACAAATTCCTGCCAACCTATCACATTGTTGAAGGCCCTTCATATTTCTAACACATAGCATGTACTGTACATACCAATTACAAACCAAAATACATTCTGCTGAGTAAAGGGTAAAGAAAAGATTACCTGCAGTTTTAGTAGTGCAGTGGTCCACAGAGAAGAGCATCGGTCCAGGCAGCAGGCAGGAACATGGACAGCGACAGCAAAACAGGCAGCAGGCAGGAATAGTCAGTACAGTTAGAGATGTCAGCACAGCCAAAGCATTAGTCCAGATAGCAGGCAGGGATGTGGTCAGCAGCAGCAAAAGGATCAAAGGATCGTTCATGCAGCAGGCAGGAATACTGTCCATAGTTAGTACATGCAGCAGGCAGAGGTATGGTCAGCACAGCCAGAGTATTTGTCCAGGGAGCAGGCAGTACCATCAAGCTTAGGGCATCGGTCAGGAAAGAATGGGGACAGGGGTAGAGGCTTCTCCCACCCAAATCGCTTTGAAGCCTCCGGGCAACCAGACCCTGTTATGGGAACACAGAAAACCAAAAACTGGTTTTCTGAACTCCGAACACTATTCTGGAGCCCGTCACATATGTGAGACCTCTGTGTAGCAGGGTGAAAGATCAATCCAAGGGGCAGGCAAAAACATGGTCAACAGGCCGAGGTCAGTGCAGGTAAAAGGCAGAAATAGACGGTAGGCAGAGGCATAGTCGATACAGTCCAGGGTCAGTTCACGTTAAAGGCAAAAACATGGCAGAAAAACAATGCAGACGGTAGGCAGAGGCATAGTCGAGAAACAGGCCAGGGTCGGTTCACATGGAAGGCAATGATATGGTTGGTTGAGGAAGGGAAATATTCAGGACAGAAATTAAAATGGGGAAATGACAGTATTAGAAATATGGACTAATAATTTTCCAGAGTGTGATATCGCCTGAATAGGGATGAGCTTCGAGTTCGAGTCGAACTCATGTTCTACTCGAACATTGGCTGTTCGCAAGTTCGCCGAACAGCGAACAATTTGGGGTGTTCGCGGCAAATTCGAATGCCGCGGAACACCCTTTAAAAGTCTATGGGAGAAATCAAAAGTGCTAATTTTAAAGGCTTATATGCAAGTTATTGTCATAAAAAGTGTTTGGGGACCTGGGTCCTGCCCCAGGGGACATGGATCAATGCAAAAAAAAGTTTTAAAAACGGACGTTTTTTCAGGAGCAGTGATTTTATTAATGCTTAAAGTCAAACAATAAAAGTGTAATATCCCTTTAAATTTCGTACCTGGGGGGTGTCTATAGTATGCCTGTAAAGGGGCGCATGTTTCCCGTGTTTAGAACAGTCTGACAGCAAAATGACATTTTGAAGGAAAAAACTCATTTAAAACTACCGCGGCTATTGCATTGCCGACAATACACATAGAAGTTCATTGATAAAAACGGCATGGGAATTCCCCACAGGGCAACCCCGAACCAAAATTAAAAAAAAAAAATGATGTGGGGGTCCCCCTAAATTCCATACAAGGCCCTTCGGGTCTGGTATGGATATTAAGGGGAACCCCAGCCAAAATTTAAAAAAAAAATTGACGTGGGGTTCCCCCTAAATTCCATACCAGACCCTTCAGGTCTGGTATGGATTTTAAGGGGAACCCCGCGCCAAAAAAAAAAAAAAAAAACGGCGTGGGGTCCCCCTAAAAATCCATACCAGACCCTTATCCGAGCACGCAACCTGGCAGGCCGCAGGAAAAGAGGGGGGGACGAGAGTGCGGCCCCCCCCCCTCCTGAACCGTACCAGGCCACATGCCCTCAACATTGGGAGGGTGCTTTGGGGTAGCCCCCCAAAGCACCTTGTCCCCATGTTGATGAAGACAAGGGCCTCATCCCCACAACCGTGGCCGGTGGTTGTGGGGGTCTGCGGGCGGGGGGCTTATCGGAATCTGGAAGCCCCCTTTACCAAGGGGACCCCCAGATCCCGGCCCCCCCCCTGTGTGAAATGGTAAGGGGTTACTTACCCCTACCATTTCACTAAAAAACTGTCAAAAATGTTAAAAATGACAAGAGACAGTTTTTGACAATTCCTTTATTTAAATGCTTCTTCTTTCTTCCTTCATCTTCTTCTTCTTCTGGTTCTTCTGGCTCTTCTGGTTCTTCCTCCGGCGTTCTCGTCCAGCATCTCCTCCGCGGCGTCTTCTATCTTCTTCTCCTCGGGCCGCTCCGCACCCATGGCATGAGGGGGGAGGCTCCCGCTCTTCTCTTCATCTTCTTCTTCATCTTCATCTTCTTCTTCATCTTCTTCTTCTTCTTCTTCTTCTCTTCTTCATCTCTTCTTCCTTCTTCATTTCTTCTGCGGGCCGCTCCGCATCCATGCATGGAGGGAGGCTCCCGCTGTGTGACGGCGTCTCTTCGTCTGACGGTTCTTAAATAACGGGGGGCGGGGCCATCCGGTGACCCCGCCCCCCCTCTGACGCACGGTGAATTGACGGGACTTCCCTGTGACGTCACGGGGAATGCCACAGGGAAGTCCCGTCATGTCCCGTGCGTCAGAGGGGGGCGGGGTCACCGGGTGGCCCCGCCCCCCGTTATTTAAGAACCGTCAGACGAAGAGACGCCATCACACAGCGGGAGCCTCCCTCCATGCATGGATGCGGAGCGGCCCGCAGAAGAAATGAAGAAGGAAGAAGAGATGAAGAAGAGAAGAAGAAGAAGAAGAAGAAGATGAAGAAGAAGATGAAGATGAAGAAGAAGATGAAGAGAAGAGCGGGAGCCTCCCCCCTCATGCCATGGGTGCGGAGCGGCCCGAGGAGAAGAAGATAGAAGACGCCGCGGAGGAGATGCTGGACGAGAACGCCGGAGGAAGAACCAGAAGAGCCAGAAGAACCAGAAGAAGAAGAAGATGAAGGAAGAAAGAAGAAGCATTTAAATAAAGGAATTGTCAAAAACTGTCTCTTGTCATTTTTAACATTTTTGACAGTTTTTTAGTGAAATGGTAGGGGTAAGTAACCCCTTACCATTTCACACAGGGGGGGGGGCCGGGATCTGGGGGTCCCCTTGGTAAAGGGGGCTTCCAGATTCCGATAAGCCCCCCGCCCGCAGACCCCCACAACCACCGGCCACGGTTGTGAGGATGAGGCCCTTGTCTTCATCAACATGGGGACAAGGTGCTTTGGGGGGCTACCCCAAAGCACCCTCCCAATGTTGAGGGCATGTGGCCTGGTACGGTTCAGGAGGGGGGGGGGGCCGCACTCTCGTCCCCCCCTCTTTTCCTGCGGCCTGCCAGGTTGCGTGCTCGGATAAGGGTCTGGTATGGATTTTTAGGGGGACCCCACGCCGTTTTTTTTTTTTTTTTTTTGGCGCGGGGTTCCCCTTAAAATCCATACCAGACCTGAAGGGTCTGGTATGGAATTTAGGGGGAACCCCACGTCAATTTTTTTTTTAAATTTTGGCTGGGGTTCCCCTTAATATCCATACCAGACCTGAAGGGCCTTGTATGGAATTTAGGGGGACCCCCACATCATTTTTTTTTTTTAATTTTGGTTCGGGGTTGCCCTGTGGGGAATTCCCATGCCGTTTTTATCAATGAACTTCTATGTGTATTGTCGGCAATGCAATAGCCGCGGTAGTTTTAAATGAGTTTTTTCCTTCAAAATGTCATTTTGCTGTCAGACTGTTCTAAACACGGGAAACATGCGCCCCTTTACAGGCATACTATAGACACCCCCCAGGTATGAAATTTAAAGGGATATTACACTTTTATTGTTTGACTTTAAGCATTTTTAAAATCACTGCTCCTGAAAAAACGGCCGTTTTTAAAACTTTTTTTTGCATTGATCCATGTCCCCTGGGGCAGGACCCAGGTCCCCAAACACTTTTATTGACAATAACTTGCATATTAGCCTTTAAAATTAGCACTTTTGATTATTCATGTTCGTGTCCCATAGACTTTAACGGTGTTCGCGTGTTCGAACGAATTTTTTTCCTGTTCGCATGTTCTGGTGCGAACCGAACAGGGGGGTGTTCGGCTCATCCCTACGCCTGAAGCATTCTCCGATGCAAAGGCCAGGTTGGGAGGGACAGTCGGTACAATGGAAGCTGGTATCTCTCCTAATTCCTTTTTTGGTGCACACCCGACATTTTTTTTGGCGTCGTCTTCCGGATCCTGTTGGTGGAATATGGTCCGGGAAATGGCGCTCATGTAGTCTGCTGACAGAATCGGAGCGAATGCTTTCTGGGGGGATACTTGCTGATAAATCATGGCAGTGACAATGTCTTCAATAAACTTTATGAAGGTGGTGGGTGTTTCTGTTGATTTTTGGTAGATTATGAAAGAATTTAAAAGGGCCAAATGAAAAAAGTAAATTGTGACTTTTTTGTACCAGAATAAGGATTTTCTTGTTGAAAGATAGGGCTGCAACAACTGATCGTTTAAATCCACCCCCCCATGTATTTATTGTACTCAGTGATACAGGTAGGCTTGTGAACGGTACCGCATCTTCTGTGAAGTTCCACCGAGGTGTCATCGTGGATGGTGGACATGATGTACACATCTTTTCTATCCCTCCACTTCACAGCCAACACTTCTTCGTTCCTCAAGCTTGTCAATTCCCCCCTTTGAATGTTTGTGGTGACAAGACGCTGTGGGAAGCCCTTTCAGTTTTTTCTTGTTGTACCACAGGCCAAAGTTTGTTTGAGATATAGGTGGCGGAGAAGGGGCAAACTAGTATAATAATTGTCCATATAAATATGGTACCCCTTTTGGAGGAGTGGGAATGCCAACTTCCAAACAATTTTCCCACTTATTCCTATGTACGAGGGACACTCAGGGGGCTGGAGCTGGAAATCTTTGCCTTCGTACACGCGGAATGAGTGCACATAACCGGTGGCGCTTTCACAAAGCTTGTCAAGCTTCAAGCCTTACCTCGCCCTCTTACTGGGGATATATTGCTTGATTCCCAGCCGGCCTGTGAAATGCACCAGGGATTCATCCACAGATATGTTTTTTTCAGGGACATAAACTTCGGCAAACTTCTGGGAAAAAAAATTAATTAGGGGGCAAACTTTATATAGTTTGTCAAAGTTTGGGTGATTTCAGGGGGGGGCACTGTGAGTTGTCACTGAAATGCAAGAAGCGCATTATGATTTCATATCGGGACCTGGACATGGCTGATGAAAAAACTGGCATATGGTGGATGGGTTTGGTCGACCAATACTTATGAATTTCATTTTTTTTGTAAGCCCCATGTTGAGGGTTAGGCCTAAAAACTATTTTAGCTCCACTACTGTTAGGGGTCTCCATTCAAAAGGGCGGGCATAGCTGGAGCTGGGGTTGGTTGCAATGAATTGTTGGGCAAAGAGATTAGTTTGGTCCACGATGCCTTGAATCAATTCGTTAGGGAAAAATAAATTTAAAAAATCCATTTGTGAAAATCCTGCAGTGTTGACCTGCACACCCGGCTGTGCTGTAAAAGGGGGATCGTGGCTCACCCTGTGGTAGAAGGCAGCCACAATGGGTTTGCCAAGGAATCTGGAAGATGGGTTTGGGCCCTACTTCTTTGGCGTCCACTTGTGCTGGGCTTTTCCTCCTGGGGTCTAGCAGCGGTTGTACTGGGCCCCTCCTCCTGGGGTCTACCGCCGTTGGCACTGCTGGTAGCTGCCTGGTGTTCAGACCGTCATCTTTTTGGACAGACTACTTCCTCCTCTGATTTGGATCCTGATGTGCTGTCTTCGGGGGGCTCATATTCCGAATCAGAACCAGAATCTGAACTGAGCGGTGAGAGCTCCCCGTTGCTCTCATTGGTCAGACTCAGTATTTGGTATGCCTCTTCTGGGGTGTACACCTTTCTGGACATAGTGGCTGACTGGCTGTATGTACTCTGGTGGCAGGTGGTGAGGTGGCAGGTACTCTGGTGGCAGGTGGTGAGGTGGCAGGTACTCTGGTGGCAGGTGATGAGGTGGCGGGTACTCTGGTGGCTGGTGGTGAGGTGGCAGGTACTCTGGTGGCAGGTACTCTGGTGGTGAGGTGGCGGGTACTCTGGTGGCAGGTGATGAGGTGGCGGGTACTCTGGTGGCAGGTGATGAGGTGGCGGGTACTCTGGTGGCAGGTGATGAGGTGGCGGGTACTCTGGTGGCAGGTGGTGAGGTGGCGGGTACTCCTGATGGACAGGTACTCTGAGATGACAGGTACTTTGAGATGACAGGTACTCTGAGATGACAGGTACTTTGAGATGACAGGTACTCTGAGGTGACAGGCACTCCAAGGTGACAGGTACTCCGAGGTGACAGGTACTCTGAGGTGACAGGTACTCCGAGGTGACAGGTACTCCAAGGTGAAGGGTACTCTGAGATGACAGGTACTCTGAGGTGACAGGTACTCTGAGGTGACAGGTACTCTTTATTTAGGAGGGGCAATCTGGGCACAGTAGTACATATATTAGGTAACTCACTGTTAGCTGATCTCTTCTCCTCACACTGGATCGGTGTGTGAGGAGAAGAGCCCAGCAACAGCAGTTACTGACAGTGTTTGTGCTGTTTACATTAGTGACCGGCTGTGATTGGACACAGCCAGTCATGTGATGAAGAGCCATGTCATTGGCTACAGTGATCAGGGCTGAGCTGTATCCAGGGGAAAAGCCTCAGCCCCGATCACCGCTCTGCATTCACCGGAAACCGCTAGAATACACGCCGCTTCCCAATGCCGCTCTGCATTGATAGATCCGCCGTTACCGACGCTCCGCTCCACTTCAATACCCCCATCGGGGAACGGCTGTGTCCTGAGGGACACAACGGTACCCCGATCGCCGCTCTGCGGGCCCCCGGGGGCCCGCAGTAGCGGCGGAAAGCCGAGGCCATCATATGACGTCCACCCAGGATGGGAGATCCCATCTGCGGATGTCATTTGACTATGGCCGGGTATTGAAGTGGTTAATAATGCTTAAAGTGAAATAATAAAAGTGTAATATTCCTTTAAATTTTGTACCTGGGGGGTGTCTATAGTATGCCTGTAAAGGGACACATGTTTCCCATGCTTAGAACAGTCTGACAGCAAAATGACATTTCAAAGGAAAAAAAGTAATTTAAAACTACTTGCGGCTATAATGAATTGTTGGTCCGACAATACACATAAAAGTTCATTGATAAAAATAGCATGGGATTTCCCCACAGGGGAACCCCGAACCAAATTTTTTTTCAAAAATGGTGTGGGGGTCCCCCTAAATTCCATACCAGGCCTTTCAGGTCTGGTATGGATTTTAAGGGGAACCCCATGCCAAAATAAAAAAAAAATGGCATGGGGTCCCCCCAAAAATCCATACCAGACCCTTATCCGAGCACGCAACCTGGCAGGCCGCAGGAAAAGAGGGGGGATGAGAGAGCAGACACCCCCTCCTGAACCGTACCAGGCCACATGCCCTCAACATTGGGAGGGTGCTTTGAGGTAGATGGGGAAAAGGGCCTCATCCCCACAACCCTTGGCCGGTGGTTGTGGGGGTCTGTGGGCAGGGGGCTTATCAGAATCTGGAAGCCTCTTTAACAAGGGAACCCCCAGATCCCAGCCCCCCTGTGTGAATTGGTAATAGGGTACAAATGTACCCCTACCATTTCACAAAAAAAGTGTCAAAAAGTTTAAAAAAACACAAGAGATGGTTTTTGACAAGTCCTTTATTAATTTCTTCTTCTTTCGGCTTCTTCTTCCATCTTCTTTCTTCTGGTGTTCTTTCGGTGTTCTTCTTCTTCCTCCATCTTCTTCATCTTCTTATTCTCCATCTTCTTTCACTCTTCTCGTCCTGCATCTTCTTCCAAGCTTCTTCTCCACTCCGAAGAAGAAACTAAGAAAGGACTTGTCAAAAACCGTCTCTTGTGTTTTTTAAACTTTTTGACACTTTTTTTGTGAAATGGTAGGGGTACATTTCACACAGGGGGGCGGGATCTGGGGTCCCCTTGTTAAAGGGGGCTTCCAGATTCCAATAAGCCCCCCGCCCGCAGACCCCCACAACCACTGGCCAAGGGTTGTGGGAATGAGGCCCTTCTCAAAGCACCCTCCCAATGTTGAGGGAATGTGGCCTGGTATGGTTCAGGAGGCTCTCTCATCCCTCCCTCCTTTCCTGCGGCCTGCCAGGTTGCATGCTCGGAGAAGGGTCTGGTATGGATTCTTTAGGGGACCCCACACCATTTTTTTTTTAATTTTGGCATGGGGTTCCCCTTAAAATCCATACCAGACCTGAAGGATCTGGTATGGATTTTGAGAGGGACCCCACGCCATTTTTTTTTAATTTTGGTGCGGGGTTCCCCTTAATATCCATACCAGACCTGAAGGGCCTGGTATGGAATTTAGGGGGACCCCCACACATTTTTTTTTTCATTTTGGGTTGGGGTTCCCCTGTGGGGAAATCCCATGCAGTTTTTATCAATGAACTTTTATGTGTATTGTCGGACCGACAATTCATTAATAGCCGCGAGTAGTTTTAAATTCCTTTTTTTATCTTTGAAATGTAATTTTGCTGTCAGACTGTTCTAAGCACAGGAAACATGCGCCCCTTTACAGGCATACTATAGACACCCCCCAGGTACAAAATTTAAAGGAATATTACACATTTATTGTTTCACTTTAAGCATTATTAACCACTTGACGACCGCCTCACGCCGATGTACGTCGGCAAAGTGGCACGGACAGGCAAAATCACGTACATATACGTGATTTGCCTTCCGCGGGTGGGGGGTCCGATCGGACCCCCCCCGGTGCCCGAGGCGGTCGTCTTTTGTCCAGCGGCGATCCGTGATGAGGGGGAGACCATCCGTTCGTGGCCCCCCCCTCGCGATCGCCGCCGGCCAATGAGAACACTCCTTTGCTGCTGTATGCTAAACAGCAGCAAAGGAAGTGATGTCATCTCCCCTCGGGTCGGTATTTTCCGTTCCGGCCCGAGGAGAGAAGACATCTATGTGAGTGCACAACACACACACACACAGTAGAACATGCCAGGCACACTAAACACCCCGATCCCCCCCCCGATCGCCCCCCGATCCCCCCCCAATCACCCCCCCCCCCCCTGTCACAAACTGACACCAGCAGTTTTTTTTTTTTTTTTTTTTTTTCTGATTACTGCATAGTGTCAGTTTGTGACAGTTACAGTGTTGGGACGGTTAGTATTACCCCCCTTTAGGTCTAGGGTACCCCCCTAACCCCCCCTAATAAAGTTTTAACCCCTTGATCACCCCCTGTCACCAGTGTCACTAAGCGATCATTTTTCTGATCGCTGTATTAGTGTCGCTGGTGACGCTAGTTAGTGAGGTAAATATTTAGGTTCGCCGTCAGCGTTTTATAGCGTCAGGGACCCCCATATACTACCTAATAAATGTTTTAACCCCTTGATTGCCCCCTAGTTAACCCTTTCACCACTGATCACCGTATAACCGTTACGGATGACGCTGGTTAGTTCGTTTATTTTTTATAGTGTCAGGGCACCCGCCGTTTATTACCGAATAAAGGTTTAGCCCCCTGATCGCCCGGCGGTGATATGCGTCGCCCCAGGCAGCGTCAGATTAGCGCCAGTACCGCTAACACCCACGCATGCAGCATACGCCTCCCTTAGTGGTATAGTATCTGATCGGATCAATATCTGATCCGATCAGATCTATACTAGCGTCCCCAGCAGTTTAGGGTTCCCAAAAACGCAGTGTTAGCGGGATCAGCCCAGATACCTGCTAGCACCTGCGTTTTGTGCCTCCGCCCAGCCCACCCAAGTGCAGTATCGATCGATCACTGTCACTTACAAAACACTAAACGCATAACTGCAGCGTTCGCAGAGTCAGGCCTGATCCCTGCGATCGCTAACAGTTTTTTTGGTAGCATTTTGGTGAACTGGCAAGCACCAGCCCCAGGCGTCAGGTTAGCGACAGTACCGCTAACACCCACGCACGCAGCATACGCCTCCCTTAGTGGTATAGTATCTGAACGGATCAATATCTGATCCGATCAGATCTATACTAGCGTCCCCAGCAGTTTAGGGTTCCCAAAAACGCAGTGTTAGCGGAATCAGCCCAGATACCTGCTAGCACCTGCGTTTTGCCCCTCCGCCCGGCCCAGCCCACCCAAGTGCAGTATCGATCGATCACTGTCACTTACAAAACACTAAACGCATAACTGCAGCGTTCGCAGAGTCAGGCCTGATCCCTGCGATCGCTAACAGTTTTTTTTGTAGCGTTTTGGTGAACTGGCAAGCACCAGCCCCAGGCAGCGTCAGATTAGCGCCAGTACCGCTAACACCCACGCACGCACCGTACACCTCCCTTAGTGGTATAGTATCTGATCGCATCAATATCTGATCCGATCAGATCTATACTAGCGTCACCAGCAGTTTAGGGTTCCCAAAAACGCAGTGTTAGCGGGATCAGCCCAGATACCTGCTAGCACCTGCGTTTTGCCCCTCCGCCCGGCCCGGCCCAGCCCACCCAAGTGCAGTATCGATCGATCACTGACACTTACAAAACACTAAACGCATAACTGCAGCGTTCGCAGAGTCAGGCCTGATCCCTGCGATCGCTAACGTTTTTTGGTAGCGTTTTGGTGAACTGGCAAGCGCCAGCGGCCTAGTACACCCCGGTCGTAGTCAAACCAGCACTGCAGTAACACTTGGTGACGTGGCGAGTCCCATAAGTGCAGTTCAAGCTGGTGAGGTGGCAAGCACAAGTAGTGTCCCGCTGCCACCAAAAAGACAAACACAGGCCCATCGTGCCCATAGTGCCCTTCCTGCTGCATTCGCCAATCCTAATTGGGAACCCACCACTTCTGCAGCGCCCGTACTTCCCCCATTCACATCCCCAACCAAATGCAGTCGGCTGCATGAGAGGCATTTTTATGTCCTCCCGAGTACCCCTACCCAACGAACCCCCAAAAAAGATGTTGTGTCTGCAGTAAGAGCGCGGATATAGGCGTGACACCCGCTATTATTGTCCCTCCTGTCCTGACAATCCTGGTCTTGCATTGGTGAATGTTTTGAACGCTACCATTCACTAGTTGAGTATTAGCGTAGGGTACAGCATTGCACAGACTAGGCACACTTTCACAGGGTCTCCCAAGATGCCATCGCATTTTGAGAGACCCGAACCTGGAACCGGTTACAGTTATAAAAGTTAGTTACAAAAAAAAGTGTAAAAAAAAAAAAAATATGAAATAAAAAAAAATAGTTGTTGTTTTATTGTTCTCTCTCTCTCTATTCTCTCTCTCTATTGTTCTGCTCTTTTTTACTGTATTCTATTCTGCAATGTTTTATTGTTATTGTTATTGTTATTATGTTTTATCATGTTTGTTTTTCAGGTGTGTAATTATTTACACTTTACTGTGCTTTATTGTTAACCATTGTTAACCATTTTTTTGTCTTCAGGTACGCCATTCACGACTTTGAGTGGTTATACCAGAATGATGCCTGCAGGTTTAGGTATCATCTTGGTATCATTCTTTTCAGCCAGCGGTCGGCTTTCATGTAAAAGCAATCCTAGCGGCTAATTAGCCTCTAGACTGCGTTTACAAGCCGTGGGAGGGAATGCCCCCCCCCCCATCGTCTTCCGTGTTTTTCTCTGGCTCTCCTGTCTCAACAGGGAACCTGAGAATGCAGCCGGTGATTCAGCCAGCTGACCATAGAGCTGATCAGAGACCAGAGTGGCTCCAAACATCTCTATGGCCTAAGAAACCGGAAGCTACGAGTATTTCATGACTTAGATTTCGCCGGATGTAAATAGCGCCATTGGGAAATTGGGGAAGCATTTTATCACACCGATCTTGGTGTGGTCAGATGCTTTGAGGGCAGAGGAGAGATCTAGGGTCTAATAGACCACAATTTTTTCAAAAAAGAGTACCTGTCACTACCTATTGCTATCATAGGGGATATTTACATTCCCCGAGATAACAATAAAAATGATTAAAGAAAAAAATATGAAAGGAACAGTTTAAAAGTAAGATTAAAAAAGCAAAAAAATAATAAAGAAAAAAAAAAAAACAAAAAAAAACACCCCTGTCGCCCCCTGCTCTCGCGCTAAGGCGAACGCAAGCGGCGGTCTGTCGTCAAACATAAACAGCAATTGCACCATGCATGTGAGGTATCACCGCGAAGGCCAGATCGAGTGCAGTAATTTTTCCAGTAGACCTCCTCTGTAAATCTAAAGTGGTAACCTGTAAAGGCTTTTGAAGGCTTTTAAACATGTATTTATTTTGTTGCCACTGCACGTTTGTGCGCAATTTTAAAGCATGTCATGTTTGGTATCCATGTACTCGGCCTAAGATCATCTTTTTTATTTCATCAAACATTTGGGCAATATAGTGTGTTTTAGTGCATTAAAATGTAAAAAAGTGTGTTTTTTCCCCAAAAAATGCGTTTGAAAAATCGCTGCGCAATTACTGTGTGAAAAAAAAAAAATGAAACACCCACCATTTTAATCTGTAGGGCATTTGCTTTAAAAAAATATATAATGTTTGGGGGTTCAAAGTAATTTTTTTGCAAAAAAAAAAAACTTTTTCATGTAAACAATAAGTGTCAGAAAGGGCTTTGTCTTCAAGTGGTTAGAAGAGTGGGTGATGTGTGACATAAGCTTCTAAATGTTGTGCATAAAATGCCAGGACAGTTCAAAACCCCCCCAAATGACCCCATTTTGGAAAGTAGACACCCCAAGCTATTTGCTGAGAGGCATGTCGAGTCCATGGAATATTTTATATTGTGACACAAGTTGCGGGAAAGAGACAAATTTTTTTTTTTTTTTTTTGCACAAAGTTGTCACTAAATGATATATTGCTCAAACATGCCATGGAAATATGTGAAATTACACCCCAAAATACATTCTGCTGCTTCTCCTGAGTACGGGGATACCACATGTGTGAGACTTTTTGGGAGCCTAGCCGCGTACGGGACCCCGAAAACCAAGCACCGCCTTCAGGCTTTCTAAGGGCATGAATTTTTGATTTCACTCTTCACTGCCTATCACAGTTTCGGAGGCCATGGAATGCCCAGGTGGCACAAAACCCCCCCAAATGACCCCATTTTGGAAAGTAGACACCCCAAGCTATTTGCTGAGAGGTATAGTGAGTATTTTGCAGACCTCACTTTTTGTCACAAAGTTTTGAAAATTGAAAAAAGAAAAAAAAAAATGTTTTTTCTTGTCTTTCTTCATTTTCAAAAACAAATGAGAGCTGCAAAATACTCACCATGCCTTTCAGCAAATAGCTTGGGGTGTCTACTTTCCAAAATGGGGTCATTTGGGGGGGTTTTGTGCCACCTGGGCATTCCATGGCCTCCGAAACTGTGATAGGCAGTAAAGAGTGAAATCAAAAATTTTCACCCTTAGAAATCCTGAAGGCAGTGATTGGTTTTCGGGGTCCAGTACGCGGCTAGGCTCCCAAAAAGTCCCACACATGTGGTATCCCCATACTCAGGAGAAGCAGCTAAATGTATTTTGGGGTGCAATTCCACATATGCCCATGGCCTGTGTGAGCAATATATCATTTAGTGACAACTTTATGAAAAAAAAAAAAAAAAAAAAAAGTGTCACTTTCCCGCAACTTGTGTCAAAATATAAAATATTCCATGGACTCAATATGCCTCTCAGCAAATAGCTTGGGGTGTCTACTTTCCAAAATGGGGTCATTTTGGGGGGTTTTGTGCCACCTGGGCATTCCATGGCCTCCGAAACTGTGATAGGCAGTGAAGAGTGAAAGCAAAAATTTACACCCTTAGAAATCCTGAAGGCGGTGATTGGTTTTCGGGGCCCCGTACGCGGCTAGGCTCCCAAAAAGTCCCACACATGTGGTATCCCCATACTCAGGAGAAGCAGCTAAAAGTATTTTGGGGTGCAATTCCACATAGGCCCATGGCCTGTGTGAGCAATATATCATTTAGTGACGACTTTTTGTAAATATTTTTTTTTTTTTTTTGTCATTTTTCAATCACTTGGGACAAAAAAAATAAATATTCAATGGGTTCAACATGCCTCTCAGCAATTTCCTTGGGGTGTCTACTTTCCAAAATGGGGTCATTTGGGGGGGTTTTGTACTGCCCTGCCATTTTAGCACCTCAAGAAATGACATAGGCAGTCATAAACTAAAAGCTGTGTAAATTCCAGAAAATGTACCCTAGTTTGTAGACGCTATAACTTTTGCGCAAACCAATAAATATACGCTTATTGACATTTTTTTTACCAAAGACATGTGGCCGAATACATTTTGGCCTAAATGTATGACTAAAATTGAGTTTATTGGATTTTTTTTATAACAAAAAGTAGAAAATATCATTTTTTTTCAAAATTTTCGGTCTTTTTCCGTTTATAGAGCAAAAAATAAAAACCGCAGAGGTGATCAAATACCATCAAAAGAAAGCTCTATTTGTGGGAAGAAAAGGACGCAAATTTCGTTTGGGTACAGCATTGCATGACCGCGCAATTAGCAGTTAAAGCGACGCAGTGCCAAATTGGAAAAAGACCTCTGGTCCTTAGGCAGCATAATGGTCCGGGGCTCAAGTGGTTAAGATCACTGCTCCCCCTGGGGCAGGATACAGGTCCCCAAACACTTTTTATGACAGTAACTTGCATATAAGCCTTTAAAATTAGCACTTTTGATTATTCATGCTCATGTCCCATAGACTTTAACGGTGTTTGCGTGTTCGTACAAATTTTTTGCCTGTTTGCAAGTTCTGCTGTGAACCGAACCGGGGGGGGGGTGTTCGGCTCATCCCTATCCAACAGTAATGAAAAGCACATGAAGCAGCATGCAAGTAATAATAATAATAGGAACACAGGACAAATACTTACTTTTTAGAAGCAGTTTCCTGATCCTTCTGTACTGATCGTGCTCAATTTCAGGTCTGACCAGCGTTATCTCAATTGCTCCTTGGATCGTCATACCCCAAAATTCCTGTGCAGACTTCTCACAACTTTAGTCATGATCTTGGTGTCACGGAACGTCCCACACTCCGCTTGAGTGCTTCCGTCAGTATACCGCTTCCTAAGTTCTGGAACACGAGTCCAATGGATCTGGCTATAGGAACCCCCAAGAACTAGACAACACCAGTCTTGGAGTACATCAGAACTAACTCTTTATTTGAGATCTCACACACATTTATACAGCAGGCTGACTCAAAGCTAACCTAATTAACATGAGCTAATTTACTAAAAAATGTACCCAGACCAGATGACAGACTTGTGGGCACCGAGCTTCACACAGTAGTATAAACACAACAGCTGGAGCTAATTACAATTAACAATACAAGCAACAATCTCCCCCCTCCTCAGCCTAGACCATTCGTCTCCTAGCCAGTGCTGGTGGCTAATGTGATCAGCTCTCTCAATTAACATAAACACAGGTAGTTGGAGTTGATGACACCAGCATCTCCTCACAGGATGTGTCCCAACAGAATGAATAAGTCTTATCAGCAGGGGGCTGCTGGAGGAATCCCCCCTCCCTCTTCAGGGACACAAATCCACAGCAAAGAGTCCCCAACAGAATCAAACAACATACAATATATACATATATATACAACTGAGTCCGATTAGTACAGTTCAGACTGGATTTCTTATTCACCTCACAAAGAGTATTGTTCCATTGAAAATCCAGGGCCCATAATCAAAAGGCAACAGGCTTTCATTCAGTCCTCTCCAACAGCCTCTGTCCTGGCTAGGTTTGTCACACTTGGCCTTTCTCACATTTGGGTTTGAGTATGGTCCATACGTCCCATCATAGTCGACCCTCTTCAAGACCACCATCTCCACCATCTCTACAAAGGACATATTTGAGGCCTTAAATCTCGGGATTGGGACGTTTCTGGCTCTGGGCTTTCCTCGTTGTTGCTATTATCATGCACCTGTTGTCTCTCCACCATGTGCTCTCCCACTGCGCTAAAAGAGAAGGGGCGGGGAATATACTAGAAGGAAGGTCAGGGGTGGAGTTTCATGCATGTGCAGTGTAGATAGAGCATAACACGCGTGCATTGTACGTATGATCTGTAAGCGGAGGAAGGAGTAGCGGAAGCATCGATCATGCTAACGAAGGTACAATTTTAACTTGGGGCATCAGTGGTTAGTGGCCTATACTACTTATAGATTGAGGCCTATATTGGGACAAGTTTAGGAGAGTTTAGCCTGACATTAGGGTTTGTTTTGTGTTGTGTCTTGCAGAGAATATGGATACATTTAGTGACCATGACTTCCTCCCCAACTTCATCGATAAGTATAGGGAGCTACCCTGTCTGTGGCAAGTGAAACACCAGGAAGGTGGTGATGGATCAACTGTTGGAATTGGTGAAGCCGGTGATTCCCACTGCAAACATCCCCTATTTGAAGTGCAAAATTGGTGGCCTGAGGAGCACATATAATAGGAGCACAAGAAGGTCCAGGATTCCATGAGATCAGGAGCAGCAGCAGATGACGTTTATGTCCCCAGGCTCTGGTACTATGACAGGCTGCGTTTTTTGTCAGACCAGAGCGAACCCAGGCAATCACTCCCAACCCTTCCTTCCACACTTCCTTCCACTCTTCCTTCCACCTCAGCTGAGGCTTCCGATGTACAACCTGGGCCTTCCACCCAGGAAGAAGATGTGGAGGAGCCCAGCTTGAGCCAGGTATAGCATTTTTCAACATATTTCTTGTCCAAAAATTGAACTAGATGCTATTATTGATCACTAATGTCTGATTTAACAAAGTGGTTTACATATCAATAGACGGTAGTAGCCAAAAATGATTGGGACAAGAATGAAAAATGCTGGGGTCAGAATGATAGTCTTTTCTATTTGTTAACATTCAATTTGCAACAGTCATGAGCTCAAAATTGTGTGTGATTGATGACCAAAAAACTAAAACTGTGTCCCATTTTCATACACAGGAAAGTCTCAGCTAGAAGGAGGCTGGGAAAGTGGCAGCCAGGAGGTGGTGGGGGAAAGTGGCAGCCAGGAGGTGGCTTGTAGCCTGACCAAATCGCAGGTTCCTCCCCTCCGCCAACAAAAAGGCCCAGGAAGGGGAAGAACATGGAGAAGTCAGCGCTTGGTTTGATTTGGCAGGCTACTGCGGTCCTCACAACCACCACTAGTGTCCAGGATGCCTTTGCGTCTATGATGGCCATTAAGATGCATATTTCAGGCCCTAAATAAGGGGGTGTGGGGCCAACTCACCAACAAAAGTCATGTATGTGAGTTGGACCATACTCCTTCTCCACCTACTGCCACAACTCCAACACCACAGCTGCAGCCTGGAAGAAAGCGTGGAAGGAAGTCAAGAGAGTAATGGCCTGGGTTCGGTCTGGTCTGGCAAAAGATGCAGGCTGTAGTAAGACCATAGCCTGGGGACATATATGTCATCTGCTGCTGCTCCCGATCTCTTGGAGTTCTGGACCGGATTGTGCTCCCTATTAAATAGACTCCTCAGGCTACCAATTTTGCCTGTCAAATAATTGATGTCCGCCCTGGGGTACAAAGGATTCGCCAATTTCAACAGTTTATCCAGCGTTGCCTTCCTCTTTAGTTTGTTATGGCCCCTAATAAATTTCTATTTATTTTTTGACAAATACTTGGCTATGTGTTTTACTTCAAAATGGACAGTTTGTTTGTGAGTAGGCAGGTACATTTCAAAAATACAATGTCAAATTAACAAGGGACACCAACACCAACCAACCTCTTTGAGGTTAAAAAATACAAGATAATAATGGTGTTGTGGTAACACACAAAACAACAAAAAATATTATGGAGATCACTATAAAAAAAACAAAAAAAAAAATCCAGGAGGTCTTGATAAAAAAAAGTAGATCACTATAGAAAAAATAAATAAAAATTATTCTGGACATCTGGCAAAAACAAAAAACAAAAAGATTATTCAGGAGACCACGAGAAATAATAAAGAAATCAGTTTGTCGGCGCATGCGATCGGCTTTACATGGCGGACGTCTCTCTGTGAAGCTCCGCACTCCCCGCCGCATACCCGGGACTATAGCGCTCCTCTGAACCAGCAATCGAGCTCCCGTTCTCCAGGGATCACCTCCTCATACACCAGTGCCTCCTCCGGTATGGTGCTTACGGGTCATCGTGGCAAAGCAAAGCCAAAACCCATAAAAGAAGCGCTGGCCCGCGCTTCCTCTAAGATGGCGGCGAAGGCCCGAGCCCTGGCTGAACAAGCGGCGTCCTCTCCTGCACGGTCAGAAATACTAGACAGTGAAGAAGAAACGCACATGCAATCCAACCCAGGCGGCTCCCCTTCCATACCACAAGCAGGTATGTCACAAACTGCTTTTATAAAACTGATGGAATCTGTGCTCCACAAGGCACTAAAGGCAACTTCAAATCAGATCACCAATAACTTAACACGTGAAATCCGTGAGATAGGCCAACGCACAGCAGACCTTGAAACCAGGGTTGATGATATGGAGCTAACCTTACAAGAACAGGCCCAAGAACAAATTGCCCTCCGTGAAGAAAACGCTATGCTGCTATCACGTCTGGAAGATGCTGAAAATCGTTCTCGTAGGTCCAATTTGCGCCTCCGTGGTATTCCGGAGGTGATACATGATTTACAATCATTTACCACAGCTTTGTTTCAAGAGCTTGAGCCTTCTATACCTATCGAACGCCTTGAGTTTGACAGAATCCACAGGGCGCTCACCCGTCGCCAAACTGATGGACCGCCGCGAGATATCATTGTCAGGCTGCATTTTTTCCACACTAAGGAACAACTACTAGCAGCAGCACGAAATAAGAACTCCCTCCAGTTCCAAAACCATGATTATCAGCTGTTCACGGACCTAGCACCCCTTACCATTGCTAAACGGCGTGCTATGAAGCCGCAGCTGCAGATACTACAACAGCATCAACTTAAATACACATGGCAATTCCCATTTGCCTTGCAGTTTTCCTACCAAGGGCAGCAACATACCTGCACCACCCCTGACTCGCTGCAACGCTTGCTTGAATCTCTTCACCTGTCGCCCCAGGTACGCCAATCTGAAACAGCACTACCTTGCACACCAGCCAGATCCACCTCCCAACCATACTACACGACCCCGAAGAGGAATAATCTGATCCACAGTCCATCCGGAAAGGAACCCCAGCATGATCATCTGGAAACCATCACCCTAGCCCAAAATCTCAAGCCCTCCGCTGACAACCAGGAAGATACCTTTTTTCTTCTTTTGTTTTTTCTCTTCCTTTGTCTTTCCAGCTTATAGTTCCTCGGTTGCGCCTTCAATGACTGACTCTGTGTAGAACATATCCGCGACCGGGAGCTATTGGATGACAACGGTCGGTTTCAGTACTAACTCAGTGCCCTGTTTTCTCTACAGGGCTCCCAGGCTCTTTAAGGCCTGCTCAGGTTCAGTTACTTAATGTCTTACAGTTTTTTCTTGTTTTACTTTAATGCTGCATTATTATTTGCTTTTATAATGCACCCACAAACTGTATGTGATTACGTATGATTAAACTGGCCCGCACTTAGTAAGCCAGGTTAATCTCATTATCCTGCTATTCCCACTCTAATGCTATAATATTACAGTAACCACAATCCCACTAGACTATACCTTGTATGTAACTCGTGTCAGACCCAATTTGCTAGATTATTTTCTATATTCCTTCCCTCCAATTTCCCTCACTCCCCTCTTCCCTTCCTTCTCTCCCCCCATCCCCCTCCCCCTATTTCCCCCCTCCTCCCCAGGCCTCCTCCCTAGTCCTTTCCCTTCCCACATCTTATTCCCCATTCCTCCTTTCCCCCCCTTGCCCATTCCCCTGTTCCCACTTAACCTCCCCACATCTACATAATTTTATCTCTTGGGAATGGCACCATACAGTAAATACATAAGTATAAGTATATATACCCGTTAATTATTTACAATCTTTATTCTATATGTTTTTACCCTCCCCCTTTTTATTTTTTATTTTCTTTTTTTTTGGGTTAATACCCTAATGTTAATTGCAGTTTCGAAGGTTTTGATGTTAAACTGATTCTAATATCCCCATCTGCGGCGGGGAGCAGTCACTGCGCTCCCTCTCTATGGTGCACCCTCTCCCTGACTGGTTTTCTGGTTGCGGAGTTGGTGCACTCACTAGTCGGGCGTTACTGGTCTATTGCCTCCCCGTTAGGAGGAGACCTCAGTGGCGTGCCCTACACCCTTCGCACTCCTTTCTCTTCTCCTCTCTCTCCCCCCTCTCCAACTCTACACCTCTACTTTTCCTTTTTGTCGGTCGGCTCGCATGGGCCCTGTCGGCTCGCATGGTCCCTTGACACTAGCCCTTCATATACCCATCCATGGCTCCACTTAATATACTAACCCTAAATGTTAAAGGGCTTAACTCTCCGCATAAGTGGGTTAAAGCCTTTCAAACGTTCACATCCCTTAAAGCCAGCATAGTGGCTCTTCAAGAAACCCATTTTTCTAAGCGCCATACCCCTAGCTTCTTTAGCTCTAAATATCCACAAGTCTTCACGGCCTCAGCAGACACGAAACACTCCTTTAACTGAAATAAAAGACCCTGAGGGCCGTTACTTGCTTCTTGTAGGCCTGCTACAAGACGTTACAAAGACTTTTGTTTCCTATTATGCCCCTAATTCAAATCCAAACCCCTTTTTCTCACATTTATTACAGGTTGTGAGAACACACTGTAAGGGAACTTTGCTTCTCTGTGGTGATTCCAATTCAGTACTACAACCACATACAGATAAGTCTCCCTATGCACCCGAACACCACACCCCCTCAATCCAATTTCGTAAACAAATACAAAATGCCTCTCTCTTAGATACATGGAGAGAATCCAATCCCACTAAGAGAAATTACACATTTTATTCGCACCCCCATAAGTCCTTCTCTAGAATAGACCACATTTTTATTTCCATAGCATCCGCCCCACTCCTCCTTCATTCGCATATTCAACCAATCACATGGACAGACCATTGTGCTGTCATCACCACAGTATCATCCTTAATACCACAGGCTACTCACAGGTCGTGGACCATGAATGATTCTCTCCTAACCAACCAATCATACTGTTTAGATATCCAGATAGCCCTCAAAGATTACCTAACACATAACGCCACTCCAGACATCTCCCCTATATTGCTTTGGGAAGCACATAAACCAGTTATACGAGGCACATGCATCTCAGTTGCGTCACATCTTAATAGAGATAAAATCCTCAGATTACACCAACTTGAGTCAGAATATCACAAACACTTCCTACAATTCCAAACTAGTCCAACTGAAGCACATAAAATAACTCTGGAAAAAACTAAACTTGAATTAGACCTACTCCTGGCTGAAGCGGCTGATAAGACTATCCGCAGATCCAACCATACGATTTATACCAAAGCAAACAAACCAGACACTTACCTGGCCTTACGCCTCCGCAGACCAGACCGTGTCCGGGTCCCCATCAGACTCAGACTGACTAAAGATACCATTACCAGCAATCCAGTCAAAATTCTCTCCGAATTTCGTAAACAATTAGCAAATCTGTACGAGTCCAAAACAGCGTTCCCGCTGAATCAGGCGGAGAAATTCTTCCGTAATCTGCCTATTCCTACTCTATCTGATGCCAGCCGTGAACTTATGGAAACCACGATCACAACAGAGGAAGTCTTATCAGCCATCAAGTCGCTCAAACCCCACAAACGCCCAGGTCCGGATGGCCTCCCGAGCCTTTATTATAAAAAATTTGCAACTGAATTAGCGCCCCTTCTTACCAATTCTTTTAACGCCATACTTAGACAGCACTCCTTTGGCAGAGACACATTGACAGCGCTCATATCGATGATCCCGAAACCGAACACAGATGCCACCTTATGGTCCAATTATAGACCGATCTCACTCCTAAATGTGGACATCAAAATCCTGGCCAAAATTTTAGCCCTACGCCTCAATCCTATTATAGGGGGACTGATTCATAAAGACCAAGTAGGTTTTATACCTAAGCGACAAGCGAGTGATAACATTCGCCGTGTAATCCTCCTACAACACCTAGCCCGCTCCCGTAGAATTCCGATGCACCTCCTTTCCTTAGACATCCGGAAAGCTTTTGATACAGTTTCTTGGCCCTACTTATTTTATATTCTCCAACGATGGGGCTTTGGCCCGCATTTTTTGGGTTGCATCAATGCTCTATACAACCATCCACAGGCATATGTGCACTATTCAGGATCTCGATCAGATCCCTTCCCAATTTTGCGAGGAACCAGGCAGGGCTGCCCCTTATCTCCCTTATTGTTTGCGCTCGTAATCGAACCCTTAGCTGCCCTGATAAGAAATAACCCTCCCAATCCTACTGCGCACCCTAGATAAGTTTGCTCGGGTCTCAGGACTGGAAATCAACCAAGCTAAATCGAAGGGTCTCAATGTGTCTATGCCGCATGCTCATCTAGTTATGCTACGCCAGAATTTCCCTTTTCACTGGTCCACCACATCTATTCCCTATTTAGGGATTAAACTGACGAGCGATCCAATTAACTTGTTCCATTCCAACTATCTTGCAATGCTAGCTCAGCTAACTTCTCTTCTTAACTCTTGGCTACCCTTATGTGTCTCCTGGCTCGGGCGTATTGCGGCCGTAAAAATGTCCTTATTACCGAAACTGTTATACTTATACAGAGTACTACCAGTTACGGTCCCCCCTATTATCATAGGATTATACAAAGTAAAGTCTTTAAATACATTTGGGGCCCTACAAGACCCAGAGTCGCGAGACCCGTTCTTCTCCGCAACAAGCTCAACGGGGGCCTTGGTATACCAAACTTCCTGCATTACTACCACGCTGCCAGGCTGGCTCAGACTACTCTTTATCACTCTAAACTTGAAATACCACTATGGGTCAGCCTTGAAGCTATTGACTTATTTCCGATTACTATAACTAACTTGCTATGGCTCCCCTCAACATCACGAGGCCCCATTACCAATCCATTAATGCAACACACACTTAAACTCTGGGATAAATTAAAGATACCCTTCAAATTGATCTCCCCGCACTCCCCCGTCTTTTCTAGGTCACCCTAAATTTTATCCAGCCTACACAGCACCAACCTCATTTCAGTCCTGGGTGCGGGCGGGCCTGACTCGCATATGCGACCTAGTTAACGGTGATACTATTAAATCATTCCCAAGTATCCAAGCACAAACACAGCTTCCCAGCAGAGAATGCTTTCGCTATCTCCAAATCGCTCATTTTGCCCAAACAACAATAAAATCTCTCTCTGGGCTGGATACTTTAACAGAGTACGAAACCATGTGCGACTCGGACCCGCATGCCCCAGGAATTATCTCTCGTCTCTACGCCCATCTCACTATGCCACCTTCAAGCCCTCCCACCTACGCGCAACGATGGTTAAAGGACTTAGATATTAATATCGAAGCGGAAGACTGGGTGGCCATTTGGACCAACACAAAAAACTCATCTCAAAATGTTATTGCCTACAGTGTTGATGCGATGGTATCTAGTCTCGGCTAGAATCGCTAAATTTTTACCTGAATTTTCCCCAAATTGTTTTAGAGGATGCTGAGGATGATAGAGGTACTCATTTGCACATCTGGTGGACATGCCCACTGGTGCAGCGTTTTTGGGAAACTACATTCCAAATGGCATCTACCCTCCACCAAATCACACCAAATCACCCTAAAACCTAACCCAGCGGTAGCTCTACTCAATCTCATTCCACAAGATTACACCAGGGCGCAGCTTCGCCTCCTCCTTCAATTATTCACTGCAGCTAAGCAAACGATTGCTAAGGCTTGGAAAACACCCACACTCAGTATAGCTGTAATGAAAAATAGGATCACCCAAGCAATGGTACATAGCAAGATAGAAGCGAAAATTCTAGATAAAGTCCCCCAGCACACCAAAATCTGGCAACCATGGATTGAGCATTTCCTACCCGCTGGTGTCGACGAATACCTTTTGGGACTCTGAATTAGTCCTGCCCTAAACCTAAGATCACGGCACCACACCTTTGCCCATGCGATCCGACTGACAGACAACCCCCCTTTCTGCTTTCCCCTTTCCCCTTTCTTCAGACCCTCTCCTTTCAATCAGTTGCTACCTCCCCCCCCCCCTCTTTTTCTTTCTTTCTCCTTTTTTCCTCTACTAATACCTACTGGTAGTGTACTCTGTCTCGTATAATGGCCCTGGCGGGTCCCCTGTCTGTTCTCTGGGGGGACTGCCGGCACCCCAGCATGCTCATTTAAGGGACTCTGTCCCCTTTCACCTTCTGCAATCTTACCTAAATCATATCAACATGTTATCGACTGAGTATTCATTTCTTGTATAATTCCCCATTTTCCATGTCAGTGTTACATTGTTTGACTGCAATATGCACTGTTTTATGTTAACTTGATCCCCTTACTGTAATGTATGGAACAGTTGCTTGTTAATTACCAATAAAAATATTTGAAAAGAAAGAAATCAGTTTGTCAGAACTGTGTTTGAATATCAGCAACAAAGCAACTCGGACTTGTGTACACACGCTCGGACCAAAGTTTTTGGTCGGAAAATTTGACAACCTGCTCTCAAACATTTGTTGTTGGAAATTCCGACAGCAAATGTCTGATGGAGCATACACATGGTCGGAATTTCTGACAACAAGCTCACATGGAACATTTGTTGTCGGAAATTCCGACCATGTGTACGCGGCATAACTGTTCCTATTAAGGTTTTCTTTAAAAGTAACCTATATTATCATTATTTTATTTTTTTACTGTCAGGGAGCAGTTTAGTCCATATACTGCACACATTTCAGTTTTAGAAGAGTAAAATTGCATGAGATGATCTTAATAGGCCATTCAGGAAATATTCGGTAATAAGTGATGTGATACAAGTGACCATACTATTCATCTAGTATGTTTTATTTTACAAGAGAGACATTGGTCTACTCTAAAGTGAGCTCTGTTCTGTTAACTTGCATCCTGTTTAATACAAAAGAATGCATCTAATGATCTGATCTTTAACCACTTGCTTACTGGGCACTTATACCCCCTTCCTGCCCAGGCCAATTTTCAGCTTTCAGATCTGCCACACTTTGAATGACAGTTGAGAAGTCATGCAACACTAAAATATTTATCATTTATTTTCACACAAATAGAGCTTTCTTTTGGTGGTATTTAATCACCACTGGGGTTTTTATTTTTTGCTAAACAAACAAAACAAGAGAAAATTTTGAAGAAAAAAATGTTTTTCATATTTTGTTATAACATTTTGCAAACAGGTCATTTTTTCTACTTCGCTGATGGGCACTGATGAGGCGGTACTGATGGGCACTGATGAGGCGGTACTGATGGGCACTGATTAGGAGGCACTAATGAGGCTGCACTGATGGGTGGCACTGATGGTTGGTACTGAGCACTGATAGGTGGCATGGAGGGGTGGCACTGATGGGCATTGATAGGTGGTACTGATGGGCACTGATAGGCGGCACTGGTGGGCACTGATCAGGAGGCACTGATCAGGAGGCACTGATGGGCAGCACCGATGGGCACTGATAGGTGGCACTGGTGGGCACTGATTAGGAGTACTAATGTGCACTGATAGGTGGCACTGGTTCTTTTCTTCTTTCTGACACTGTGAAGAAAAAGAAAAGCCAGAAACTGACTTCTGTTTACTTCCGTGATTAGCCATCATTGGCTGACAACTGATCAAGTAGTAAAGGGCCCACTGCGATTGGCCCTTTACCCTGTTCTGTGATCAGCCGAGTCCCAAGGAGTTGGCAATCACAGAGCGCACCCAGAGAATGGGAGGTTGCTCATGTACGCCCTCCTGGCATTTTAAGCCTGCACTGTAGCCGTCTTTCGGACGCAAAGTGGTTAAGCTTTCCTTTTATAAATTTCTAATCTAATACCCCAACCTTCATACAGTAGCTCACAAAAGTGAGTACATCCCTCGCATTTTTGTAAATTTTTTATTATAGCTTTTCATGTGACAAGACTGAAGAAATTACACTTTACTACAATGTAGTGAGCGTACAGCTTGTATAACAGTGTAAATTTGCTGTCACCTCAAAATAACTCAGCACACAGCCATTAATGTCTAAACAGTTGGCAAGAAAAGTGAGTAAACCCCTAAGTGAAAATGTCCAAATTGAGCCCAATTACAAGGTCTCAGGTGTGAATGAGGAGCAGGTGTGTTAAATTTGGTGTTATCGCTCTCACTCTCTCATACTGGTAACTGGAAGTTCAACATGGCACCTCATGGCAAATAACTCTCTGAGGATCAGAAAATAAGAATTGTTGCTCTACATAAAATGGCCTAGGCTATAAGAAGATTGCCAAGACCCTGAAACTAAGCTTCAGTGGCCAAGACCATACAGCGATTTAACAGGACAGGTTCCACTCAGAACAGGTCTCACCATGGTCGACCAAAGAATTTGAGTGCACATGATCCGTGTCAAATCCAGAGGTTGTCTTTGGGAAATAGACGTATGAGTGCTTCCAGCATTGCTGCAGGAGGTTTAAGGGGTGGGGGGTCAGACTGTCAATGCTCAGACCATACACTGCACACTGCATCAAATTGGTCTGCATGGCTGTCGTCCCAGAAGGAAGCCTCTTCTAAAGATGATGCACAAAAAAGCCTGCAAACAGTTTGCTGAAGACAAGCAGACTAAGGCCATGGACTACTGGAACCATGTCCTGTGGTCTGATGAGACCAAGATAAAGTTATTTGGTTCAGATGGTGTCAAGCGTGTGTGGTGGCAAACAGGTGAGGAGTACAAAGACAAGTGTGTCTTGCCTACAGTCAAGCATGGCGGTGGGAGTGTCATGGTCTGGGGCTGCATGAGTGCTGCTGGCACTGGGAAGCTACAGTTGATTGAGGGAACCATGGATGCCAACATGTACTGTGGCATACTGAAGCAGAGCATGACCCCCTTCCTTCGGAGACTGGGCTGCAGGGCAGTATTCCAACATAACGACCCGAAAGACACCTCCAAGATGACCACTGCCTTGCTAAAGAAGCTGAGGGTAAAGGTGATGGACTGGCCAAGCATCCTCAAACAAAAGGTGTAGGAGCGCAAGGTCTCTAACATCCACCAGATCTGTGATGTGGTCATGGTTTTGTGTAAGAGAACATCAGTGGCAACCTGTGAAGCTCTGGTGAACTCCATGCCCAAGAGGGTTAAGGCAGTGCTGGAAAATAATGGTGGCCACACAAAATATTGACACTTTATGCCCAATATGGACATTTTCACATTGGGGTGTACTCAATTTTGTTGCCAGCGGTTTAGACATTAATGGCCGTGTGTTAAGTTATTTTTTTAAGGGACAGCAAATTTACACTGTTATACAATCTGTACACTCACTACTTTACATTGTAGAAAAGTGTCATTTCTTCAGTGTTGTCACATGAAAAGATATAATAAAATATTTACAAAAATATGAAGGGTGTACTCACTTTAGTGAGATACTGTATGTCAGTTTGAAGGAGATCTCCAAGAAAGCTTACTGTAATCGGTTCTTGCTCACAGTTCAGTACTGTTCAATGGCAAATCAAGGTGCTGTGTAATTGCATATCACCTAATATTTTGTTTATTTACCGTGAGTTTGTAAGCCATCAGGGTCTGTAATGATTTATCCTTCCTTGCTGGCGCCTTAAAAGTCCCGCCAAAAAATCCTCCCTTTTTACAGAATTTGTACAAAATTTGTAAATATCAGGGAAAGTAGTAAAATAGATCCTCAGCAGCCAGCAGCAGTAGACCCCCCCTCAGCAACAATAGGTTTGCCTAGAAACAATAGACACCCAGCAACAATGGAATACCACAACAAAATACTACCCCAGCAGCAACAACAGATCTCCCAGCAGCTAGCATCAATAGCCTCTCCAGCAGCCAGCAACAATAGACTCCCTCCCTCAACAGTAGATCTCTTCCAGCAACAATTTACCCCCCACCAGCAACAATAGACCTCCTCAGTAACAATAGACCACCAAGCAAAAATAGATCCCCTACAGCAACAATAGATTCCCCCGCAGCCAGCATTAATAGACCCTCCAACACACCCCAGCACTTCTTGCCATTACATACATTCAGACCCCTTTCACACTGAGGCTATTTTTCAGGCATTTTAGCTCTAGAAATAGCACCTGTAAAGTGCCTGAAAACTGCCTCCCATTTATTGCAATGGGTGCTTTGACACCTGGGCGGTGCGCTTGCGGGACGTTAGAAAAAGTCCTGCAAGCAGCATCTTTGGGGCAGTTTGAGAGCGCTCCCAAAAGGCCCCTGCCCATTGCAGTAAATGCCTTTTTTGGGGTTAAAAGTGGCCGAAAAGCACAGTTAAAACAGCAGTAAAGCACTGCTAAAGTGACCGGCGCTTTACCACAAACTCACAGGCAGCCCCAGTGTGAAAGGGGTCCCAGTGCTGGATGTGCCGGAACTGCATTACCCCAGGTTTCCTCTGAAAAAAATCCTTGGCCCTTTGTAAGCGTAGACAAATCAGTTTGAAGCTTACATGGGGCTTTATTTCCTGGATCCTGGAGGTTAAACAGCATAGTATAGAAAAAAGTTGAATATGTGCTGCAGCCATTTAAGCACTTCAATACCAGGCACCTAGACACCTTCCCGCCAAGGCCAATTCTCAGCTTTCAGCGCTGTCACAATTTGAATGACAATTGCGCGGTCATGCTACACTGTACTCAAACAATTTTTTTTATCATTTTGTTCCCACAAATAGAGCTTTCTTTTGGTGGTATTTGATCACCTCTGCGGTTTTTATTTTTTGCGCAACAAATAAAAAAAGACCGAAAATTGAAAGTTTTTCTTTGTTTCTGTTAAAAATTTTTGTAAATAAGTAAGTTTTCTTCTTCAATGATGGGCACTGATATGGCTGTACTGACGGGCACTGATACAACGGCACTGATGGGCACCGATGAGGTGGCACCAATGAGGTGGCACTGATGAGATGCAACTGACTGGCACTGATGATGGGCACTGATAGGTGGCACTGATGGGCACTCATAGGTGGCACTGATGGGCACTCATAGGTGGCATTGATGGGTACTTATGGGTGGCACTGATGGGTACTTATGGGTGGCACTGATAGGTGGCATGGATGGGCACTGATGGGCACTGATAGGTGGGCACTGATGGGCACATATGGGTACTGACAGGTGGCACTGATGGACACTGATGGGTGGCAATGATGACACTGATTGGTGGCACTGATGCCCCTAAGGGTGTCATTGCTGGGCATCACTGCAATATAATGGTGCCAATCAGTGCCCATTTGTGGGCACTGATTGGCACAGATTGGGCACAGACTGGGCACATTGGGCACATGTGGATGGCCATGGGGTACATACCTGGCCATCCACATGTTGCCCCCTTCCCTGGCAGTCCTAGTGGCGAGCCCTGGTGGTCCAGTGTGGTCATCTGAGGGGGGCTGCGCTGATAAACAATCAGCGCAGACCCCCCCTGTCATGAGAGCGGCCGATCGGCTCTCCTCTACTCACGTCTATCAGACGCGAGTGAGGAAAAGCGAATCAACGGCTCTTCATATTGACATCGTGATCAGCTGTGATTGGACATGGCTGATCACATGGTAAAGAGCCTCCACTGGAGGCTCTTTACCAAGATCAGTGGAGCGGTGTGTCAGACTGACTCACAACTTCACCGATCGCTGTGATGCGTGCCCCCGCGGGCGCGCGGCGGCATGTTATCCTGCTGGATGTCATATGACGCCCAGTCAGGATAACTGAACCACCGCCCGGCCATCATCTGCTATGGGCCGGGCGGGAAGTGGTTAAACATGCATTTATTATTGAATTGCTTAGAGTGTGTTTTATCATATTTGGAAAAAATGTTTTCCTAATGATGGAATGTATAAATGTAGGTAGTATGCTGGTGAGGATTAATGGAAGCTCTTTAATCACTTCAATACTGGGTACTTTTATTCCCTTCCTGCCCAGGCCAATTTTCAGATTTCAGTGCTGTCACACTATGAATAACAATTGAGCCGTCATACAACACTGTACCCAACATAAATTTGTATCACTTTGTTCATACAAATAGAGCTTTCTTTTGATGGTATATAATCACCACAATTTTTTTTAATTTTTTGCTAAATGAAAAAAGACCAAAAACTTTGAAAAAAAAACAAGTTTTCTCTTATAAAAGTATGCAAATGACTAATCTTTCTTCATAAATTTAGGCCAAAATGTATCCTGCTACAGTTCTTGGTGAAAATAACCCAAATCCGTGTATTTTATTTAGTTTGTATGAAAGTTATACTGTCCACAAACTATCTGAAAATTGATCAATTTTGATGTACTAACAGTTCATTTCCCCCAAATGACCAAACTGGAAAATGATGAAATTTTAAAATATATATATATATTTTACATACTGTCACCAGTGCAGTACAGCGTCATCATATAACTGGTGTTGCAGTGATTAGAGACACTGATTGGTGATATTACAAAAAATAAATCTTTTTTTTTCAATTTATTTTTGTTTTTTATTATATTTGTTTTCTTCTTTTTTTTTTTCCATAAAGTTTTTATTAGCAATAGTAGAGATCACACACATATGTAGAGTTTCACAGAAATACATAATATAAGTCAAATGACAATTGTCAAAGTATGTAACTTAGAGGTTATGAACATCAAAATGTTAAATAACGGTAAACTGCAGAGGGTGAACCATGTATCTGTGGAGTTAGAGGCTTGTTGGGCTTGTGGGTTTTATAACCTTGTGGGTAAGATAGGAGTTATGGAGGAGGTAGGAATGTTTTGATTGAGTCGGGGTGTATCGAGGGGGGTTCTGGTAGAGTAAAGCGTTTTAGGTTGGGTTCAGAGCAAGGGTTTCTGTGTATCTAGGAGGATGCTTTGGTGTCTGGGAAGAGGCATATCGGTGATAAAAAGGGGGTAATTGGTGTGTTCAGGGGAGGCGGGATAGGAAAGAGGGGGAAGGGGGTGGGGGGATGTGGTATAATTTTGTAGGTGGTGATAGGGGACCGGGGGGTGTTTGTTATCCATCTCTCTTTCCCCCGGTGGAGGAAGGTAGGAGGAGCAGTGGGTTTTGTGAAAACGTGGCCAATGAAGATAGCTAGTTGTTCTTGATCTAAGTGAATATAAGGGAGTGTCTGAGTTTGGATTCTGGATTTATGTAGGTGTCATAGGAGGATCCAGTGGGAGGTGCATTGGCAGTGGTGATGTCTTTGTAATCTGTAGTTGTCTGGAAGTGGGTCCAGCAGGCCCATTTTGATGAGAATTTAACGGGTGTATTGTGGGCGATGCTGATTACATATCCTTTATGGATGTTCAAGTAGACTCGTTCCCAATCCTCTTGTGACATGGATATGGAGAGATCATTTTCTCATGTTTGACAGGCCTGCCCCGTGTTGGAAGGGATGTTCATGAATAGAAGGGTATGCATAGTGGAGATCAAGTGGCTTTGGGGGGATTGCTTTGTTCACAGTGTTTCAAAAGGTGATAACGGTCTGGAAACCTTGAATTTTTCTATCCTTTATGTAGTTTACAAGTAATGTGTGGTTCCAGGGGGAGATGTAAGTGCCATTGACCTTTAAAGGCAGTTCTTCTTGGTGTAATAATTTGCCTTGTGAGAAGAAATGAACATCACTGGATGTGTCAGTTAGGAAGCTATTGTGCATTCCAGGAGTGAAGTCAGGGTTGAGACGTAGAGAAGTGAGAGGGCTCGGTGTAGAGGATAAGGGGGTTGATTTGCTGATGTTGTGGAAGCATTTGATTGTTGGGCCGATTAAGGGATGTATCCGAGTTTCTTGTTTTCTTTTTTGACATTTTTTTAACACACTTTGACCAGAGCAATTATAATGTTACTATAGTAACATTGTACTACTCTGGGGAAGTGATCAGTATTTTTTTTTTACACATGTTTGCTTATAGCAATGAATTTCATTGCTATATACAAGCACTTTACTGAATTAAATCAATTAATTCTCTCTCCACTGAAATTCAACATCTTTAGGGACCTCCCAGGAGGGGAGACTCCTGTAGCATCCAGGCCAAAGATACAGATCAGCAACACATTCCTCTAGGACAGTGGTTCTCAACCTGGGGTCGGGACCCCCTCGGGGGTCGAATGACGATTTGCCAGGGGTCACCGAATCCTGGGATGTTCCTTAAGCCTGCACTGCTCTTCCAGCCTTTTCGCCACTGCCCAGAACGGCTGTCCCTGGAGCCTGTGGCTGCCCACTCAGCCTCTTCACAGCCGCCCATTCAGTTCAGAGCATGGCTGGGGGGCAATGACTAGAGGTCAGCTGTTGAGGAATGTGAAGTGGGAGGGGCTGAAGGAGACCCTATCTCCTGATTTCGGCATAGGTGTCACTGCTGCAAGACACCACAAAGTCAGAGACACAGTGAGTAACACTACCTGTGATTATTGTTGCCATTAAAAGTCCCCACTCCAGTTCTCAGATCAGCAGATGACTTTGATCAAGAGCACCTAAGTTGGCTGATCAGAACTCCCCCCCAGCACTGCCACTGATCCCACCCCCCACCAACACTGCCACTCATCCCAACTCCCCACCAGCACTGCCACTCATCCCATTCCCCCCACACCCCCACCAAGGAGTAAGAGAAGGAAAAAAAATAGAGAATACATGGAAGGGAGAGGAAAATAGGGGGAGGAACAAAGAGAAAGAGAGAAAAAAATAAGAGAAAGAACAAAAAAGACGGCAAGAGAGGGATGGGGAAAAAAAAACTAGAAATTAGGATAGAGAGAGATAAAAGGGAAAGAAAGGAGAAAAAAAGAAAGAGTGGTACATCCTAAGTGGAAGGGACTCAGGGAGCGCTAAATATCCATGGGTTAGGGGCGCAAATTACTTGTCTTGCCTTGGGTGCTGACAACCACGCTACAAAAATAATTTTACCGTTAGGGGTCCCCACAACTTGAGAAATTTTATCAAGGGGTCACGGCGCTAGTAAGGTGGAGAACCACTGCTCTAGGACCTAAGCCAGGAGAGAAGACCCTGTACTTTTACCCCGACAGATTCATTTTAAATTAACCAGCTCTGTTTTATAGGGAATGTGCTGGTACATTATTTTTATGTGCATAACTAAAAAATTAAAAATATGTTTTTCTTTTGTATTTATTGAATTTTAATATATATTAATGTTTTTCATATGCAGTTATCAGATGGAGCAGTGGGTTTCTTCCCTTGACCTCTATTTACCTGTGTGCTCTGAACCTGTTGGACACACAGGACCAGGCCAATGGCTTGACATTTCGTTCTGTTTACCCTGGTGAAATAAATGCCACTGTTTCATCCAGTTATCTAGTCCTTGGATTGATAATCCAAGAGCTAATCCCTATTAGACAACAGCCACCTTGCCTGTGCTCAATACTCCCCATATGTTCCTGGTAAAAAACATTAAAGGTAAAACGGTGCAGCAATAGTTATTAAACCTGGGTTGATGCCAATATTTTATACCCATCACAACCTAAATTTATGCCAGTTAATTATTTTTTGTGAACACTAAATGTTGCATTAACACCTTTTGTTAATTTATTTAATTGGAAATATATATAAAAGGTCTCGCTAAGCATATACAAGTTAATATACAGTATATATCATGAACCAAGATCATGAACATATATCACTGCAAAAAAAAACATATATTGTTGAACATATAGCAAGCTAAAAAGCCCATTATTGATAATGTTCCCAACACCAAAAAATTCTTTTAAAAGAAGCTTCTAGTTCCTCTACCACAGGTGCTCAATGGAAAGGTGGCAACTCACCACTTTTTAAGGTAGGTCAAATTGAGCATTTGGAATAAGAAATTGATTCCCACTGCCAACACCACTCCGCTCCAATGGACTCTCCGGATGAAGCCAGGGCATGAAAATTTACTCCACGGGAGATGAGAGAGAAAGTCTCACAGTGTAGTGTATTTAATACAATTGAAAAGCAATGACAAAGTACTGTAATAGGTTGCACTCACATGTAAAAGTGCCAGGGAAAAGAGAATGTGTGGATCTGGCTGGTTCCTAACGCAGTAGCATGCATTCCGTGTCCGGCTGGTAGGGGTAAAGCCTGGTGTGGGGTGACAAATCGGGACCCAGAAGTAATGATTCCTCCGCTTCATTTAAAAGCATTTTTTGGTATTGGGAACACTATCACTAATGGACTTTTTAGCTTGCTATATGTTCAACAATATATGTGTTTTTTTTTTTTGCAGTGATATATGTTCATAATTTTGGTTCATGATATATACTGTATATTCACTTGTATATGCTTAGCGCCACCTTTTATATATTTTTTTACAACTTTTTTGTGACTTGTTCACCTTCAAGGGGCAGCTTAATTAGCATATTCCTCATTTATAGGGCGCCAATTCTAGGTATCCAATCACTTTATAATTTATTTAATTACTCTGGTTCTCTTCATGGCTGCCTGCATCAAGTGAATGTAGAGATCTTTTTGGGCATAGTGACTTGATTTCTAATATGTAAGAAAAAGCCTGCATTTTTAGCAAGTAAAATTGGCATTCTTATTAGTCCTTACTTCTTTGCAGGACTAGTATGTCAGAAGGTCTTGTGTGCTTTGATAATGCACAGTAGCTGCAACTCTTTCACTGAACTGTGAAGGTATTGAAAAATATCCCTCTGGGAGTTTTGTGCATTCACTCTATGAAAATATAATTACTATGGATTATGTTACAAATTACAGCTCCATCATAGTATTTAGAAGATACATATCTTGACGGTGTATTCCTGTTTTGAGTAGATGTGCTCTACTCACACTGTAGCAAATATATGTGAACTGTTGGCATTCAGACTGTGTTTATAGTATGGTTCTGAAGTATATATTGTAATTGATCATGGTTTTTAAAAGATTCATCCAGTATCCTAGAGACAAATCACTAGATATGAGCTTCAGTGGAATGTAGAATTTAAAATCTGATATTTTCTTTCCAGCTGAAATGAGCTTTTATTCCCCAAAGATGCAAAGCAGATGCTGCTTGCATTGTGTGAACTGAATGTACAAATGTAGCATAGCATTACACGAGATGTGCGAAAAAAGGATTTAAGAAAACAAGCCAACTTTTGTCACTGCATGGATTTAAAATGTCATATCAGTTTTTGATACCCTGTGTACAATATGTAACCTTCATGGTTTCCTTGATGCAATTTAAAATGTTCTGTGTTTAGGTAGTGTAAACAGAAACTTGAAACCCCATTGTAATGAATTATTTATTCAAAGGGAATTTTACAGTACACTTATATTTATATATATATATTTTCAATGCAAGAGTGGTTGGCAGTCACGTGATTTATCACAGGTATAGACATATTGATTTATTGGTTATTAGTCCAAAATTTTGATAGGGCACAGTTCTTTCTCAAGACTTTAGGCTTTGGACTACCATTAAATTAATATTTTGCAACCTGTTCTTTTCTCAGGACCTCTGAGTGCCTGCCACTATGCCATTTGAATATTGCCTCCACTGTGGGAGCACCCAGGCTGAGGTGTGGAAATGTGCAACATAACTCATATTGTAGAGCCAATGGATAATTGAGGCTGCAAAAAGGGCAAATAGCCCATTTTGCAATACAGGTGTTCTTTGCTCACCAAGAGAGTAATGGGCGTGGGAGGGACATCAGCAACAAAAGAGCAACTGGATTCTAGCCATGAGCATGAGAAGCTGACATCCCATAAAATCACCATAAAAAGAGCCTTATAAGCTATGACTTTTTGTTGCCCAGGCTTGATGCCGCAAAATAGATATACCACTATCAGCAGCATTCCTTTAAACAAAATCAACATTAGCTATTGTGAAAGAGATTATATTGTCCATAGCCAACACAAAAATAACTTATGTCAAACAATGTGTGATTTAAAGGGAGTAGTTTCCCCAACAGAATGAGTTTTGGGCCTGAATTTTGAATATGCATTGATCATCTTTAGACAAGGATAGCAGATCTATGTTCTGAGTTTCCAGGTTGCCTAAGTTTTAGGTCACAAGGGGGGGCAGGTGATACAGTTTTTTAATAAATGCAAGAAATAAGTTCCATTTTGTACACAAAATAAGCTAATTTGGGAATGCTGGCAAGATGTCAGAAGTTCTCCAAACTTCATTATCTGATATCCTTTATTTATGAATACTACACCACAAAAAACTAGCTTATTAAGCAGTAACCCAACTGTCTCCATTTGCCTCTTAAAGCTACCAGTTAAAATTACCTGTCTATGTGATGGTACCTGTAGCAGACAGTAAAGGAAATATCTGTTTTCTGTGTCATGAAGATCAAATGCATGGCCCTGCATGAAGATCTATAGATATTCACAATGCAGCTTGTGGACCAGTGCATAGAATTAAGGCTGTGCATGTATCCACGTTAACATGAATTAACATGCACATACAATACTGGCTTCTGCCATCCAGTTTCTTTTTTTAAGACATAGCAAACTCAAGGAGAATTGCTGAGTGGTCGGAATGTGCTTGTGATAAGACCCACATCCAGATTATACGGCTTTGCTCTTGATTCCACTTGATTATGATCTCCCCTATTTGTGACCTTGACTTATGTCATGACTAGGTTCTCTGTCTGCTCTTGTTGTACTTCTGCTCATCTGTTATTGATTCTAACCTGGCTTCTGACCCTGCTTCTGCCTTCCGAATTTGACACCTCTTTGACCTATGGCTTTAATCCCTGAAAATTTTATTGCTGTATCTATGTAACAGTACTTTGCACAAATTACATTCCAGCATCCACAGCATTACAGCAGTATCCAGACTGCTATCAGACTGTCCACAATGTCTGGACTTAACAGAGGTACCCAAGCCACTCCTCGTCATGCTACATCCTGCCACCAGGGGGGTATTGGACAAAAGTTGTATGGGAAGTCCCCTCTTCAGCTTAGGCTTTACCAGGTACATTACAGTGAGTTTTATAAAACAAACTATTCATACAACACTTCAATTAACTGTAGCCCACTTTGTTTTAAATTGTAACTACCAGTATTCTCCTAATTGAAAAACAAAAATGTTTTGGTGACTTTTATGATATTAGTGTTCCTTCAAATAATATGCCATGTCTTTTTGAAGAAAATCTTGCATGTACGCATTCTTTGGATTGGTTTTACAATTTATCCAGGACTCTATCCTATCCAGGATTGCATGTCCAAAACAAATGCATAGGGTCCCCCCAAAGTGCATACCAGATCAATATCTTAGCATGCAGCCTGGCTGGTCAGTAAAGAGAGGGGCAGGGAGTGTGTGTTCCCCACCTCCTGAACCATACCACCTTAAGATGGGGTGTGTACCTTGCCATGGAGCCCCCCTCAGTAAATCATTTTGTCCACATATTGATGGATATGGGGGGACTCTTCCCCATATCCCTGGCTCAGTGGAAGTGAGGGTGACTTAACCGAATATAAAAGCTCTCTTTAAAATAAGCCCCCCCCCCCCAATATCTGACTCCCCTACATGAATAAGTAAGGGGTATATATTACCCCTGGTTATTCATTCACAAAAGTTAAAAAGCATAAACACATACTTTTGAAAAAATCCTACTGAAAAAACACCCCATGATGTAGATTTATCTTCAATCACGTCATCCAGCTATATCGATCCATTTTCTTGTTCAATCGTTTTTTATTGAATTTTTTAACAGTAAAACAATTATTTATACAACAAAAACGTAATAGACATCTGAATAGGATACATACGGAAATCCTGCCTTCTATTAGTCAAGTGACACCTTGAGCCTTATGCCGATTATCAGTTTTGGTGCTGTTGCACTCCCGGCACCCCTTAATGGGAGCTAACTGTGCCATGGAGTACAGGCCCACACCTATTATAGTGTTTTACTCTTGACTATATGATTATTTTGAACTGTGTAATAATTTTTTTCTGAATGACAACTCAGAAGTCAGAACATAAGTCAAATAAACCAAAGAAAATTAAGAAAAAATAATAGTAAATAGTATATACCATACAAATGCTTAGGAACCGTAGAATGTGCCATTAAACGTCAGATGGGTAGCTCGCTATCCAAGTGTCCCAGTGGTAGGTAAACTTTGGTAGGTTTTGAATCCGTATAGCAAAGTATTTTTCATATGAATATTGCAGTTTGCAATATGTAAATGACTTCAAATAAATTAGGAGCTTCTAAAGACTTCCATTTAGAGGTAATAGATAGTTTTGTGAATGAATGAATGAATGAATGAATGATTTGTAAAGCGCTGCAAATGCGAACTGAATCGCCTCAAGGCGCTAAATGCGTTTGTGTTGAACAGCTTCTTAGAAGAGGAAGGTTTTGAGTTTTTTCCTGAAGGCCAGATGGTTTTCTTCCATGTGGATATGAGTCGGAAGAGTATTCCATAGCCGAGGTCCCTGGACTGTGAATCTGCGTTCTCCCCTTGCTTTGTAGCGGTATTTGGGAATGAGGAGGAGGTTTTGGTTGGATGATCGCAGATTGTGATTGGGTGTGTAGTGTTTTATTTTTTCTCTGAGGTATTGAGGGGCGTTACCTTGTATGCATTTGTGGGTGAGGCAGAGGGTCTTGAATATGATCCAATTCTTTACTGTTAGCCAATGTAGGCTCCTCAGGGATGGGGAGATGGACTCCCAGGGTTTTTTTCCTGTTAACAGTCTTGCCGCCGCGTTTTGAATGGCATGTAGGCGCGCAAGCTGATATTGGGGTAAACCTATGTAGAGTGAGTTTGCGTAGTCGAGACGGGAATTGATGATTGTTCCAACTACTGCTGCTTTGTCCTCTTCTGGGATAAAGTGAATGAGTCTGCGTAGCAGGTGGAGGAGATGGTGAGATCCGCTAACTACTGATCGTATTTGTGCATCCATTTTCATTTCTGAGTCAAAGATAACTCCGAAACTCTTGGCTTTGGTGCTCGGAGAGATGGTCTGTCCAAAGATGGTGGGAGGTGTCCATGGAGTCTTGGTTTTGGGATTTTGGTTAGCGTGTAGGAGGAGAAGTTCTGTTTTTGACCCGTTGAGTTTGAGGGAGCTAATGGTCATCCAGTCATTTGTATTAGAACATGCGTGACTATAGGTCTGAATTGCATAGGTATCGTATGTATTCCTAGATTAAGTATAGCCATTTGAGGTGACGGTGAAATAATTAGGCCTGTGATCTTAGTAATTAAGGAAAATACTGATCTCCAAAAGCTTTTCACTCCTTTGCATTTCCATAGAATGTGCAAAATGTCGCCTCTTTCTCTACACTCCCTCCAACTGGGAGATGAGCCTGGATACATTTGCGCTAGCCTGACTGGGGTTAAATATGTCCTATATAACATCTTCAACATCAATTCCCAGTGGTTCGCACAATGGGAGTAGCGAAAGTGAGATTGAATGGCACCTTGCCATTCTCTCTGTGTGTATGAGGATTCTACCAGTTTTTCATGTTAGAAGATTTTTTAAAGGATCCACTATATTGTAGCTTGTTGTAAAATCACGACAGCCCTTTAGGCTTGTCATAGATAGACATCAAGTATGACCAGGTTTCCCTATGAATATTATAAGATATATTTGGGTTATTCCTATGGAAGTATGTAAGTTGGATTTGGGAGAATGATATGTCTGGGTTGTTTAGATAGCAACTCTTTGTAAGTCAGTATTCCCTCTTTGATCCATGGCTGACTATTCACATTAGGAATGATATATTCATACATTAGTAATGGAAAGTCAGTGCATGTATCCATTTCATCTTGTGGTACTATGGTATGTAGTTTGTTCCACACTAATATAGTGGTATCCACTGAGGGAAAGGCCTTACAGTTTAGTTTCATATGGGTCAAGCTCGATAACAACAAGGTGGGTAAGTGCTTATTCCCCACCACACTATTCTCAATCTGAACCCACAGTTTTTCTGTATGTGGGTCGAACCAAGCTTTGCTCAGATCTAGATGGGCTGCTAAATAGTAGTTTTTAAGATTGGGGAACTTCACCCCCCTTTAGATTTGTGCCTCCCCAATAGGGGGTATGAAATTCTAGCCATTTTTTTACCCCATATAAATCATTGAAATAGTTTGTCCACTTCTGTAAAGAAGCGATCTGGTATAGTTATCAGTATAGTTCTAAAATGGTATATTATCTTAGGTAATGTAACCATTTTCAGGACGGCTATCCTCCCCATCCAGGATAATTCAAACTTGGATATATGTTGTAGGTCTTGTTTAATAATTTTGATCAGTTTAGGGAAGTTTGCTTCATACGTAGAAGCTGATTTGTGATGTCAGTGTGACCCCAAGGTATGTTATGTTATTAGATGCCCATTGAAATGGGAGAGTTGCTTTGAGATGTTTTTTCAACCTACTTGTCAGCCCTATGGATAGGATAGTGGATTTGTTTGCATTGAGCTTGTAGTAGGATGCCAACCCAAAGTCATGCAAGATCGACTATACTTTTTCCAGTGAGGAAGCTGGACTGGTCAGTGTTAGGACAACGTCATCGGCGAATAACCCAATTTTATGGGGGTATCCCCCAATGTCAATCCCAGAAATTGCATCGCAAGTTCTAATAGTTTCCGCCAGGGGTTCCATCATTAAAGAGAAAATCAAAGGTGATAAAGGGCAACCCTGGCGGGTACCATTGGTAATGCGAAATTTGTCTGTTAAAACATTAGAGGTAAATACTTTAGCTGATGGTTTTGTATATAATGCCATAATAGCAGAGTACATTAGTCCATTAATGCCAAATTTTTCTAAAGTCGCACTCAGGAACCCCCAGTGTACCCTGTCAAACACCATTTCGGCATCTAGCATCAGGATTACAGAGGGGGTCCCATGATTTTCTGTTAAATGTATCAAGTTGTAGAGTCTACGTGTACCATCAGGAGCTTGGTGCCCTTTTACAAATCCTACTTGGTCTGCTTTTACCAGTTGTGGGGTTACTATGGCCAGACGATTGGCAATGAGTTTTGCATAGATTTTTAAATCAGTGTTTAGCAGCGAGATTGGTCTGAAATTTTGAGGGCAGTCCGGCTTCTTACCTGGTTTTATATCGATCCATTCTCAATTGAGATGAATGACAGCCCTGCCAACACAAATGCAGCAAGGGCCGCCAAGAAAGCCCTCTATTGCCAAGACTTCATTCCTGGCCAATAGTTCAATGTCAACAAACCAGCTGGGTGATATTATTAAATGAATATGGTCAAGCCAATCAACTCATTGATTTGTTTACATTCAGCATCTGGCTGTGGATAAGTAACTTGTGAGGGAGTACCAGTGGGGAATTATCATGGTGGGTCGTTTACTGCATGGGGCAATATCTTTTGGATATTGAAGGACATTTTTTGCATATGGTGGGAAATTGTATGTATGGTGTTTTTGTGTGTGTTTTTATTTACGATGCATCTTTTCTTTGAATGAGTAAACAGGGATGCTATTTAAATGTAACATCTAAACATTTTTTTCTTGCTTTGGTACATGTCCCCCAAGGCAGCACTCTGCCAATTAGTCTAAAAATGTTCATGACTGATTTCTAATATTCTGTTGTCTTTAATGTCACCTTTGACCATTGAACTTTAGTAAAGTTTGGAAAACCCACCCTGAAACAAAACTGTGTACATTGGAAAAAACCGTCCTCATAAAAAGTGTCAAATGATTCTGAAGGATAGTGTAAGTGGGAACAGAGTCTCAAGAAGTAAGGCAAAAAACATCTGTTACTGCAGACATGCTTTTTCCTTGTCAAAAGAAGTTTATTGAGTATACAATGTTATAAAGATACATAAAGTAAGTTTACAAGGATCTATAAAGTAAGCTCATTGTTTTACAGTAGGGTTTATATAGGTAAATATCATGAAATTTCAAATATTAAACATTGGGTTCACGTAAACCTAAATTAAAGATATATATAATTTCCTTAGTTACTTTTGTAGGTATTTAAATGAATTATACCTACTATACATATTGTTTACAAGTAGAGTGTATATAGGTCAAATAAATTCTGATAATGAGCTTTAATCGTAAGGTGGAGAAAAGGAAAGAGAAAGAAGAAAAAGGGTTGAAAGGTAGAGGTATGGTCCACAAGGTTGTCCCGCTCGTCAGTTTATTATTCTTTTTAGTTCTCTTTGAAGCCTTAGAATGGGTGTCTCTGTAAGTCATTTAATCTGTTACCATGGCATGAGTCATTGAAGTTTGACAGGAACTGTTGTTTTATCCAAGGATGCCAAAGTTTTTCAAATTTTGGAATTTGATTTTGATCGATGGCTACCATCTTAGCATGGGACATTGTATTATTCATTCTGTGAATTGTTTCTGCTAGTACCAATGTAGGAGATTTCCATGCCTTGGCCACTGTTTGTTTTGCAGCCGTTATTAGTTGGATCATTAGTTTGAATTGAGAGAGTGTTAACCATTCCGGTTTTAGATTAAGTAAAGTTAAATATGGATCTGGTTGTATTATTTTTTTAAATATTTTAGATGCAATCACGAAGACTTCCTTCCAGAAGGTTTGGATTACTGGGCACGTCCACCATATGTGTAAATATGTGCCTATTTCTGGGCATCCTCGAAAACAAAGAGCTGAGGTATTAGGTGAATATTTTGCCACTCTAGCGGGTAGACTTAGATGACTTAGATGTGAGCCATATGTTAGACCAGTCCGTGTCTTCTAAAGTTCGTCCCAGGTCCTCCTCCCACCTCTGAACGTAAGAGGGTCTATTAAGATTTGCTACTCCATATAATTGATTATAAAGTGATGAAATTGTACCTTTAGCAAATGGATCTTTTGTACAGATTGATTCAAAAATGGATAATTGGGATAATGGTGTATCCCCCTTTAGGAATGGTGTATAGAAATTTTTGATTTGGAGATATCTAAATATCTCAGAGTTTGGTAGATCATATTTTTCTCTAAGCGATGGGAATGAAAGGAATGATTTAGATGCTATGAAGTCATTTAGTGTCTGAATGCCTGATGTTGTCCAAGCTTTAAAAGAATTTGGGTAGATCCATGCCGGATAAAAGGCCGGATTTCTGATAAAAGAAAGGAGAGGATTGTGTGGAGATTGTAACTGATATTTGGTTTTTAGTTTATCCCAGAGAGATAAGAAGTGTTTAGTTATGGGATTGTGAATTTTAAAGCGGTCTTTAGGATCAAGCCATAATAAATTTGATATTAATAGAGGGTCATTTTCTGAAGCCTCTATAAATACCCATAATGGGATTTCCTGTTTTGCATGGTATTTGGACAGACTGGCCAAATGTGCTGCTCTGTAGTAGTTAGTAAAATTAGGGTATCCCAGGCCTCCTTTATTTTTGGGAAGATGTAGTGTGTGTATAGGTATACGTGGTTTAGAAGAGCCCCATATAAAAAAAGTTGCTCTTTTTTGTACTATTCTCAAAAAATAGGAAGGAATTGGAATAGGGAGGACTCTGAACAGATAAAGCAATTTGGGTAGAATAGTCATTTTGATTGCATTAATCTTCCCCATCCAGGATAAAGGAAGTTGCGACCATTGTTTTATTAGATTTGTGATCTGTCTTAATACAGGAGGATAATTGGTTGAGAATAAGTCAGAATGAGATGCTGTTAAATGAATTCCAAGATATGGGATTGATTTTTCTGCCCATGTGAATGGGAGTGCAGCCCTAGCCGGGATCAATTCCATGTTTGTGAGTGAAATATTAAGCACTAGGCATTTCTTAGGATTAATCATAAGGCCGGATAGGGCTGCAAATCCATCAAGAGCTGGTATTAAGTTAGGACCAGAGACCTGTGGTGATGATAGAAAAAGTAATATATCGTCTGCAAATATACATAATTTGTGTGTAATACCTCCTACTTCAATGCCAGTTATAGTTTGGTTTGTTCTGATGTATTGGGCCATGGGTTCGAGTATAAGGGCAAATAATAAGGGAGATAATGGGCAACCCTGTCGGGTACCTCTTTCGATATTAAAGGCTTCAGATTTGTATCCAGCATATTTTATATAGGCTTTGGGTTTATTATATAATGCTTTGATCCATGTTAAAAAGTGGGGTCCAAAACCCCATTTTTGTAATGAATATTGCATATATTGCCAGGATACTGTGTCAAATGCCCTCTTAATATCGAGAGATAGAAAACATAAAGGGATTTTGCGTTTTTTAGCAATATGTGCCAATAACACTGCCCTGCGTATATTATCGCCTGCCTGTCTATTTGGCATGAAGCCTACTTGATCTCTATGTATTAATTTTCCTATAATGCTATTGAGGCGTTTTGCTATTATTTTTGCTAATAATTTAATATCGAGGTTTAACAGAGAGATAGGCCGATAATTCACACAGGAAGTATCATCAGAAAGGGGTTTTGGGATCATACAAACAATTGCCATTAGTGTTTCTTGCCGAAAAGAATGTCCATCTAGAAGTTTGTTAAAAGTTTTAGTGAGAATGGGAGAGAGTATTTCTGAGAATGTTTTATAGTATAAAGCCGAGTAGCCGTCTGGGCCTGGTCTTTTGTTAAGTTTTAGGTCTTTTATGGCGTTAGCAACTTCATCTATAGTTATAGGCTCATCCAAACTGCTTTTTTGATTCAGAGATAACTCAGGTAAGGTTATTTTTGAGAAGAAGGATTCAGGCTCTGTAGGATTAAATTCATTGTTTGTCTTGTATAAAGTTGTGAGATGTGAGTGAAATTTATGGACTATTTTAACTGGATTACAAGTGTAAACATTTTTTGATAATTTCAAACGTATTGGTTTGAAAGATTTGTTAGTTGAATTTAATGCCCGAGCCAAATATGTACCTGGTTTGTTTGTATTCATGTAGAAATTGTGTTTGGAGCGTTTGAGGGATTTATCAACTGACTCAGTGAGAAATAGATCGTATTCCAATCTAGATTTTTCCAGATGAGATTTTGTACTCTGAGATGGATTATCTTTAAATGATATGTAGGCTGCATTAAAATTGAGTTCTAGTTTTTTTGCTAGATTTTTGCGTTCCCGTTTAAATAGTGCCATTTGTCTTTGTATTGTACCACGCAAGACAGGCTTATGAGCTTCCCACAGTGTTATTGGGTAGATGTCTGTTGTATTATTAATTGATATGTATTCCTTTAAAGCTTGTTCAATGGCCATCTGATGTAGTGGGTGTTTGAGCATTATGTCCGGTAAGTACCACGTTGGGTCATGCGCTTTTGGTATGGCTGAGGCTATAGTAGTGTATACTGCATTATGGTCAGACCACGGAATCTGATGCAATAATTTCTGGTATCATTCCTATTGTTAGAAAAATATGATCTATTCTGGTGAAGGTTTGATGAGGGTGCGAGAAATAAATGAATTTCTTTTTCATTGGGTTACTTTCTCTCCACAAATCTACCAGATTGTATTTGGAAAGAAGTTGAGAAAAAGGTAATCTAGAGGTTATTTTGGATGGTGTAAAAGGTGATTTATCTAGAAATGGGAGGAGGACCTGGTTCGAATCTCCACACATTATCACTGTTCCTATTTTGTGTGTATTAATCACTTGTAATATATGTGAGAGGAATGGTGTAGGTTGTTTGTTAGGAGCGTAGTAGGAAATCACCGTGATTGCTGTATCCATTATATAACCCATGAGTATCAGGTATCTACCTTCTGGGTCTTTAATTTCTGATGATAAGGTGAATGGTGTGGATCGGTGAAATGCAATTAGAGTTCCCCTTTGCTTGGTACAGGCAGAAGCCGTGTAAATTTGTTGATAAAAAGGAGAAATATATTTTGGAGTAGAATCTTTGGTGAAGTGTGTTTCTTGGAGGCATACTATGTGAGCCTTCTTGTTATGGAAAGTACGGAAGGCTTTGGTCCTTTTTTGAGGGACATTTATTCCCTGAACATTCAGGGAAAGTATATTCAGTGGTGCCATGGCAATAGATCAAATAGTTTTGACTTACTTTTTGTTATGCAGAGCTGACTGCGCAGATCAACCTGTGTGGACTGAAGAGATGAATAGATAGAAAAGAAACCAGTGAATTCTGGAGTAAAGAGTAAACAAAAAACATATGAGATTAGATACATTGTATAAATTATTTTTTGCAAGTAATCACAATTTACCCGTGAAAGAGAATAAATATCTCTCTCAGGGGAATAAGTGCCTTCGTCACACTCCCACATAATATGGTTGGGAGAATGAGGAGGGCTAATGGGGGTACACGGATCTTCCTTCCGCTTACAGGAGAGAAGTGCTATGTCAAAAGACATCAAAATGATGTTTCATTAATTGGAGTGCAGAATATAGTTTTTGTTGAAATTATTTATTCCAGGGTGGTTGTATATGGTTAGTCTTGCCCTAGGCTAAATAATTCAGTTAGAAAGGTACTGTTAATAACTTTGGTATTGATGAAGATAGTTTGAATTATTTTGGGATTTTAACCCTTTTAGAGTAAATAATTACATATTTTATTCATATGTAACTGTTTAGATATGTTAACTCATAAAATTGAGGTTGTATTGCTCCAGATTAGAATAAACAAAAACATAATTCTAGGAACTAGTTAGGTAATAATATATTTGTTTTAAGAAAAGAAAGAAAAAGCTTCCATTACTTCTGGATTATTAAAAGTATTTGTCCTAAAAAGTAATAAATCTATTATTATTACCTGATAATATATAACTGAACAAGAATTTCCTTATTTCACTTATATATTCAAAGGCTATATGAATCAGAAGTAATAAGAAATATAACTGGAATGTAACATGATCCCACACAGTGTGTGACTATCAGAATGCAGTTACATTCAGTTATAAATACAGGTTTTTTATAGAGAACCATCTCTTAGTATAATAAATGAAGAGATATCAGGAATTAGGATGTCAGTCCATTGAATCTTCTTGGTCCATGGATGATGTGGCATAACGGCCTCTTTTGTGAGAATGATGATTCCCATTTTGTTCTGAAATTTTCTGGGTGCTGCCTGAAGGTGAAGATGATGCCATTTTTCTGCGTGTGGGAGTGTTGCTCCTTGTGGGTTCTGTCAGATTTAATTTTAAAAGGGTTTGTTGTAGTTCATCTGCTGATCTGCTTCTGTAAATTGTACCTTGGTAGTTAAATCTGACTGAAAAGGGGAAGCCCCATTGATACATAATGTTGTGGCGTTGCAGTTCCATTAGTTGGGGTTTCATGGATCGTCTTTTAGTAATAGTAAGTTGGGATAGGTCAGCAAAAATTTGATAATTGTGTCCATGAAAATTAAGTTCCTTTTTTTCTCTTGCAGCAATTAGTATTTGTTCTTTCGTTCTGTAATAATGAAATTTTGTGATTATATCACGTGGGGGTCCATCTTTCTTTTTGGCTGTGAGGGCTCTGTGTACTCTGTCCAGTTCTAAACGTTCAATAGGGATATCTGGCTTTAGTTCTTGTAATAGAGCAGTAATAGTAGATTGCAGGTCTGTCACAGTTTCAGGTATTCCCCTTATGCGCAAGTTTGAACGTCTGGCTCTGTTTTCGTAATCTTCGAGCTTAGTTTGAAGTATTAAATTCTCTTTTTTTAATTGTTCCAATTCTGTTATATTTTCTTGGGTTGTAATTTCAATTTCATCCATTTTTATTTCTAAGGCTGCGGTGCGGTTTCCCAGCTCTCTTATTTCTTTGGTTAGGCTTTTTGTTATTTGGTCTGAGGTTTGTTTTAAAGCCTTATGAAGCATCTTTTCAAATTGTAATAATATTACCGGGGATACTGAGGAGGCTTGTGGAGAAGTTTGTGAGAGATTTGTTCTGTATCTGACTCAAATGGAGAGTCTTGCTGTGACATTTTCTGTCTGTGAGAGCGCCCTGATGCTGTATATTGTGAGGTGACTGGAGCTGCTTCAGCTGCAGTGAGTGCCTGTGAGCTCTTTGTGAGGTGATTTTTATTTCTGCCACGGTTTCCTCCCAGTACCATATTTCCTGCCCAAACTTTCACAGTTTGTTCCCAGGGGCAAAAAGGTTCAAATGGATACCTTTTGAGTCTGCAGGCTCCGCTTTGTCCTTCTCTTCTCTCCTCAGCGGTGTGGAGCTCTAACAATGCATGTCTGCTCCGCTAGGCTCCGCCTCCTGCCCCTCTATCGCAGACGTGCTTTTTAAGGTATTGAGTTTGGAAAGAACATGTGTTCGATAAGAATAATGAGAACAATAAAACATGTGTTCCGTAAAACTAGTGTGTGTGGCTAGTATATCCATAATCTGTCCCCAGAGACACTTGAGTCCAGGTTTTGGTATTGTGGCCAAAATTGAAAGTTTGAGAAGTGAAAAGCTGTCTTCCCCTTCCCTAGGATACCAGTAGCTACACAGCAATTTTCAGTCCTTGCAGCCAGTGTCCACAGCCTTCAAAATATCGGGTAGTCCTCAGGTGAGGAGGGGGGCTGTGAATTTACTAAGAAGAATCCTTTAAGAACAGTGGGTTACTTCAAGGGAGAAAGATAAGGTCTCATCCATTTTCAGAGGTTGAATGGCTCAGGAGTGGTGGAATATCACGCATCATGAGTGCCATGAGTGCACAGGAAGGTATCCTAGAGTGGGTGCTTTAGACGGGGATAGCGAAGAAATTCTGCTTCTCATAGACCTTGTTGTGTTCCATTGTGAACTGAAGAAAAGTATTATGCTTGTTGAGGTCCCTAATGGCTGCTGCAGTTTTTCCATTGTCAAGGATGCTCTTGCTCTGAGAGGTGGCACAACCAGTGCTTAAGTGGTAATGGCTCAATGCAAAGACAATGCAGCATTGCAGGGATGTCTTACCAGAGAGAAGATGGTAAAGGTGTCAGCATCCTATTATCCTATTGCATTCAGGGAATATCACTATCAATATATAATGCTGACAGGCTTTAATCTTACCAGCAATGGCTTTAGAATCATTGCCCTTCACAGGACAGGTCTGGTAGGATCTGTAAAGAGTTGCAATAAAACTTCACCTACTGTATCTAGGAGGATTTGAGTATGATCTCCTCCTTCATGGTAAGGAAGTGTACTCCGCAGGCCTCAGCCTTAAGGCCTCAGCCTTAAGGCTTGGTTAACTCTGTCTACTTCAATAACATTAGGCAGAATGTTCTTCAGCAGTAATGATGCCCTGGTTTTGAATAAGTGGTACGTTTGCAGACTTAATGAAAGTTCAGATGCTGAATCCAAATCTCATTGAGATTGATGGTCGTGGGGATATTATAAATCAATAACGACCATTTCTGGACTATTAGGCAAGATATTGTCAAGCAAAGGGCATGGAGGAGATAGGCAATGCCCTAGAGAATATGTATCAATACAATTTTTTTTTAATGATTATCGTTCAGCTGAGAAAGTATCTTATTGATGGCTTAAGGATCAACATTAAAAATACACAATTTCTTTAAATGACTTAGGAGATGCTTCAGAGCTGTATGTGGTTTTACAGAACACTATGATCCTTAGGCATAGTGTCAATGACACTGCATTGTGACATGACATAATTTGCATGTGTAATAATTTGGTCAACTTTTAAATTATTAATTGTCTTACATACAGCAGCAGCAGAAATCCCATATTATTGATTTACACTCAAATAATACTTTATTAGGTAAAACATTATTTTTTTGTTAAACAATGATGGACCATAATTGAGCATTTGAAGTAGCAGAACTTTTATAGCGCAAATCTATTGCAAAGTATATATTTTTTGAAAAAAATAAAACTAACACTATCAACTTAATACAAATTGCAAGTGTTAAACAAGTCACGTGACATACAGTAGCTTGTAATATTTTTAACAGTACCTTATTATACTGTGTACAAAGTTTAACAAAATGTCAAACCAGAGTGTGCCAAAGCACCTCAAAACCCACATTCCAGAGATGAGGCAGTTGACGAGCTAAAGAAATTACAGTGCCATGTTTCAGAGACAACAGCCACATGGCTGTTGGAGAGTATTTAAAACATTTGGTTGGTCCCTGGGGCAGCAATGTAAGTGGGAGAGTTAAGTGAACTTTTTCAGGAAATAACACAGTATGATTTTTTGATTTTTCAAAAAACGCAGCCATAAATATTTTATAAACTTGCTGCACAATATGCAAACATTTGTACTTGGCTATTATAATAAAGGTGATGAGGCATATTTTATTGCAAAACCACAAGCTAGAAATAATCAACTGATTTGCTGGACAGTATGTACTTTGTTGATGAGGTCAAAAGAAGAGAGAAAGCAGATTTCATCTGAGCTAAACAAATAACAGTGTTTTTCCTCTGAGATTAACCACTTGCTTACTGGGCACTTAAACCCCATTCCTGCCCAGACCAATTTTCAGCTTTTAGCTCTGTCACTCTTTGAATGACAATTGTGCGGTCAGTGTACCAAAATGAAATTTTTATCATTTTTTTTCACACAGAGCTTTCTTTTGGTGGTTTTTAATTGCTGCTAGGTTTTTTATTTTTTGTTAACTAAAACAAAAAAAGACCGAAAATTTTGAAAAAAAAAAAAAAACTGTTTCATAGCTTGTTATTTTTCTCCTTTGCTGATGTGCACTGATGAGGCTGCACTGATGGGCACTGATAGGTGGCACTGATTGGCACAAATAGTGGGCACTGATAGGCACTGATAAGGTGGCACTAATAGGCACTGATAGGTGGCACTGATAAGCACTGATGAGGCAGCACTGAGAGGTGGCACTGATGGTTGGCACCGATGGGCACTGATAGGTGGCACTAAAGGGCACTGATAAGTGGCACTGATAAGCGACACTGATAGGTGGCACTGATGGGCACTGATGATCACTAATGGGTGGCACTGATGGGCACTGTTAGGTGACACTGATAGGCAGCACTGATCTGTGGAATTGATTATGAGACACTGATGGGCATTGATTGGCCGCACTGGTGGGCATTGATGGATGGCACTGGTAGGTGGCACTATGGGCACTGGTAGGTGGCACTGGTGGGTACTAGCAGCTGATACAGAAAATGCAGTCGTGGCTTTCTGTGTGAGGGACCGATGTCCCTCTGACAGAAGCTGGTGATTGCCTTTTCTTTCCGACCAAGCTTTTTTTGTAAACTGAGCTTCTGTTTACATCACATGATCAGCCGTCATTGGCTGACAGCTGATCACATGGTAAGGGGCCAGGATTGACCACTTACTCTGATCTGTGATCAGCCGAGTCTCATAGAGCGCTCCTCGCGCGACCCGCAGACATCGCTTGCTCGGTATGATGTCCATGGATACCCTTCCACCAATTAAAGCGCTGTAGCCACCTTTCGGCTATAGTGCGGGCAGCAAGTAGTTAAAGACAGAAAACATTTTTCAAGCCTTTTTGATAGTCTGCTATTTCAGCAGAGAGAGAGAGAGCGGGCAGATTTCATAAAAAATAAATTATTGTCAGTTTTATTAGACTAAAAAATTGTACTGATTTGACTGACCATCTCAGTTGGAGCCCTGGGTCACATTGATGTTACTTTGAAATAGCGCCCACTTCACTTGAAGTAGCACGATTTCAAAGTAGCAAGGTCAGCGCGATTTTAGACGCTACTTAATAGACATCTGTGTGGCTTCATGCACAGATGTCTATTGAAGTCACTGCAAATTGGTGCAGCGCCACAATATCTGTGTCACACTGATTGTCATTGCCTCCAATAGGCTGCAACTTGTCATGCAATTTGATCTCTCAAATCGCATGACAAATCACTCCAATGTGAACTTAGGCTAAGGCAATTTTGAGAGAGATAGAATTACGTAGTTACATAATTAGGTTGAAGAAGTGTTCATCTAATTCAACCAATTAAAAACCTCCATGCGCAGAACCCTCTACCCAAAGTCGATCCAGAAGTAGGAAAAACCCTATAATGCATTGTTCAATTGGGTGGGGAAGAAAATAATTTTCAATCCCCCAAAGGGAACTGGATCAACAAGCTCTAGTTTTATAACCTATAATAGTTTATATCCGTATAAGTACCGCACGCTGACCGATTGCGCCAATGGAGCACAGGCATAATAGTTTATATCCAGTTATATTTTGCATATTTAGAAATGCATCCAACTAGTTTTTAAAATGACCTACTAGAAGGGCCTGCACTAGTTTCGGGGGGGGGGGGGGGGGGGGGAGTATTTCACATTTTTACAGCTCTTACTTTCAAGAAGCCTTTATGTATGTGAAAGTAAAAACACTTTTCCTCCAGACATAAGGAGTGCCATATGTGCCTTTGTAATGACTTTAAATTTAAACTTCAGTTTTAATTTACTTTAAATAGTAGATTTTACCCAGGCTCCAAATTAACTATTTTATTCACTAACACTTGTGCTGTATAAACTGTATGTAGCATCTGGAACAAAATCAAGTTGGGCTGAGCACTGCTCAACTATTCACAAGAAGCCTTGTATTTTTATAAATTAATACAAGGCTTCCATTGATTGGCTGAGGTGGAGAGGGTGGTGACTGATGTCGTAATCTCCACTTCAACTAATTAGTAGGGATGAGCTTCGAGTTCGAGTCAAACCCATGTTTGACTCCAACATCATCTGTTCGACCATTCGTCGGGTGGCTTTGGCCAATTATGGCTCAGGGGGTTTAGTACACGCCCACACTATATAAGGCCACCTGTACGTCGGCCCTGTGTAGTGTTTTGCGGTGGCGGAAAGAGATAGATAGATAGAGAGACAGTGTCATTTGATTTAAGTTAGAGTAGGCAGGTCGAGTCAGTTAGCTGCACTTACAGTATATTGTGCATATATATATATATATATATATATATATATATATATATATATATATATATATGTATATATATATATGCATCCCAGGTGTTGTATATATATATATATATATATATATATATATATATATATATATATACACTGTATTCAGTTTGGCTAGATCCGTTCCTGTTATTCTCTTCCTAATAAACTGACAGGCAGGCAGGTGTTTTTACAGTATTTACAGTTAGTGTACTGTGTACCCCTGCACAGTTGCACCTACAGTATAGCTACCTGAAGACAAGTGCTTGTGTGCTTCTGATTCTATTAAGAGCACAGGCAGGCTCTTGAAGTATTTACAGTTAGTGTACTGTGTACCCAGCACAGTTGCACCTACAGTATAGCTACCTGAAGACAAGTGCTTGTGTTCTTCTGATCCTATCAATAGCACAGGCAGGCTTTTGAAGTATTTACAGTTAGTGTACTGTGTACCCCTGCACAGTTGCACGTATAGCTACCTGAAGACAAGTGCTGGTGTGCTTCTTCTGATCCTATTAATACCACAGGCAGGCATTCTGCTAGCTGCTGTATAATCAGTATATATAAACAGTGCATCCTAGTTTTGTGCAGCTACATTTCACTGCAGGCCATTAGAATGTCTGGAAGGCCAACAAGGAGAGGCAGACAATCACAAGCCAATAAAAGAGGGCAAGCAGGCTCTGTGTCTACAGGCAACAGTGCTGGTCATGGAGACGGTGCATCCTCATCAGCTCGTGGCCGTGGGACACGGTCCTTTTTTTCGCCCGCTGGCCCTGTTGAGCTGCAACATGCGGAAGACTTGGTAGAGTGGATGACCAAGCCGTCCTCATCCTCCTCATCCTCTCTCACCCAGGCTCAGGGTACTTTGTCTGATAAAGCAGCTGCCAACGCGGCCTCTTCCCTCGGCTCAATGGCATCAGTCACTCCTTCCCTAGCCCCACCCTGTCCTCCTGAGGAGTCCCCCAAACTGTTTGACCACAGTGTTGGGTACATGCTTTAGGAGGATTTCCAGCGTTTTGAAGGCTCCAATGATGGTACTCAGCTAGAGGAAGGCAATAATGTGAGCCCAGACAGAGGGGGTGCCCAAGAAGGACAGCAATCAGGCAGTCATGTTAACCCAGCATGCAGCATTGAGCTGGTGTGCTTGGGGGACAGGAGCCACACTGGGGCAGAGATTCTGTCAGCTCTGCAGGGGCAGGCTCAGAGGTGGTTGACGCCACGCCAGCTTCAGCCAGGAATGGTGGTTTGCGACAATACACCTTAACAACTAAATTACATAGACACATATAAAGAGATATGTTCAGGAGATACTGTGTTGCAAGCCTTTTTGTGAAATTGTGTATAGTAAAAAATTCCGCGCTAGGACCATATATAAATTAAGCAGCAGTAAACAGTTTTTCACTCCCCCCCTCTCTCTTTTGTTGTTTTTGTGTGCTCACCAGGGTGTTGGTATGTCTGCTTGTCCATGCTAAACATCTGATATACTACACTATGGCAAGTTTTTTGTGTTGTTTTTTCTCCTACATCCATTGAGGGGACTACAATTTGAAAACGGACGGTGCAGTTTGATTTTTCGTCCCAAAGACCCTGGCTGGGTTTGATGCCATCCGCTCATTGTTACGGATGTTCTGGTAAGGGCAATCTTAGCTCATTTTGGATCGTTACTTGTAATAAGCTGAACATCCTGCTACCTTTGAAGATTGATTCCATTTCATAAATATCTGGACTTTTTCTTTGTGTTTAATATTGATTTTGATATTTATATTTTTTGCAGGTGGTAGGTAAGACCTCCACCTTACCAACTGTAATTTTTGTTTAGCGCGGTTTATAATTTTTCTACTTTTTGTGAAATTCCCCTATTACACACTCCCAAAACCTTCAGCCAGTGGTACTAATAAAAATTTCTAATATATGAAGCATATAATTATGTGATCAAAGTCAAATCATAGTGATTAATCCACCAAATTGCCAGTAGAAGAGTTGTTTCTCAGCTTCTACTGGTCTTCCCCCATATAGAAGATAAAATTGTGAAGAAACACCATTGCGCAGATATCAGCCAGATTTTAGATAACATAAAAAGCCACTTGTTACCACTCACATGCTTAGACATAGACATAGATCGCATTGATTCAGGATAATGGTCAGTCACATTCAGCTCCGTGCTACTCAGTGCTGCTGCTCAGTGCTGCTCAGTGCTGCTGCTCATACACTCACAGGCAGATCGCACTCCAAACAGAGCATCACAGGCTAATTCTCCCCACGCTTATCATCACTGACACGTGACTGTTTCAAGGGTGCTAGTGTAGCCGCTCTCACCGGTATATAGTTTGTATACCGGTTACTATAGCAACCTGAGGAGTAAATGTGTCATCATACCATACTGCGATTTTGGAAACATATGCTGTTTATTTAATACACAACTTGACATACCATTTATTTAAATAAAACCACTGTAAAAGTTTAACAACACATTCGCTTTCTTTAACACATAGTATCTAGTATGGGTTAATTATACATGGATAATACCCACATACTTAACTATTGCATAAATAAATAAATGCATAAATTCATTATTTCCCCTTCACTCTACATTAATTAAAAAATCCCCGCTGGTACACTATTTGCATTATATGTTTATACCCTACCTTTATGGAGTCAAAATAAAAATAAAAATAAAAAATAGAAAATAAAAAATTATAAAATAGAAAATATAAAGTATAAAAAATTTAAATAAAAAATAAATAGAAATTATATAGAGATAACCTCAAATCAATTAAAATGTTATCATCAATATTTTTCATCAATACTTTTCAGTAATTCTGAATCAAATAGAACCCATAGGACATAAAATTAAAACCGATTTATAAAAGCGTAGCTAACTTATTTATGGCCCAGTGGGAGGAGGAAACAATACAAAATGACACTCCCCCACAGCTTATAATGTACAATTCATTGATGATTGTATAATGCTATGGAAGGGAGATGAAACACCCCTCCTACAATTCCTGGAAAAACTTAACATAAATGAAAAAAACATAAAGCTGACCTATCAAGTGAGTGACAAAAATATTCAGTTTTTAGACCTAGATATAGAAATGACAACTAATGGGATTGTAACAAAAACATACTTCAAACCAGAAAGGAATAGTTGTATACCCACAGATAGTTGTCATTTTGACCCCTGGCTGCTAAACATACCAAAAGGACAATTCATACATTTAAGGAGAAATTGCACGGAACTAAATACATATCTGGAACAAGCAAAATACGTTGGAAATAAGTTCATCCAAAAAGGCTATAATGAGGAGTTTATTAATGAAAAAATTAAAGAAGTATCTAATATCACCAGGGATGAATTAATTGAAGACAAACCCAAAAAAATCAAACCAACATCATGATGTTCTAATCATTATGGATTTTAACATACAACATAAACAGATTGAACGTATCTTCAAGAAACACTGGCCATTACTTCGTGCTGATCAACAATTGCAGAACATATTGCCGGAAAAACCAAAGTTCATTTACAGGAAGGCACCCACACTAAGAGATAAAATCGCAAAAAATGTTGTGGACCCTCCAAAACCACATGGATTAACCTTTTTTCAAAGGAAAGGCTTCTACCCCTGCAAGCGATGCTATGCATGTGTAAAAACACAAAACAAAATGGGCACAAATGTACTAACTTCAGATCGACTAGTAATAACACAGAATATCAGATTGAAGATTTCCTGACATGTAGATCAGAGGGGGTAGTTTATGTCTTACAATGTCCTTGCTCTCTTCAATAATTGGGAAGAACGAAAAGACCGATGTGGAAACGTATCAGGGAACACATACAAAACATTATCAATGGCTATCCTAAACATAGTGTGTCACGGCATTTCCTATCACATCATGAAAAAAACCCAGCGTTATTAAAATTCTGGGCAATAACGGAAAATTGTATACTCACCTTTCCGTAATTTTCCTTTCCTGTCGCATCTCATGGCAGCATACACCTATGGGTTGTGGCTCCGCCCCCGCAACCTGATAGGACCGCGTAGCTATTAAAGTCTGAGAGAGCCCCTGCCCCAGCATTCTCCGTGTATATATACCTCACCTCAGATGGGTGGGCATTTGTATGCTGCCATGAGATGCGACAGGAAAGGAAAATTACGGAAAGGTGAGTATACAATTTTCCGTTATCCTGCCGCATCATGGCAGCATACACCTATGGGGAATAACTCGCAAACTGGGTGGGTATGAGCAAAAGATAAGTTTTATTTAGAAGGTATTGAGGAGTTAGCCTGAATAATTGCTCTCCCAAATTCTACCGTGGACAATCTAGCGGAGTCCACTTTATAATGAGAAATAAAGGTGGTTTTTGAAGACCAAGTGGCTGCTTTGCAGATGGTATCGGCTGATACCCTGCAGTAGGCCGCCCAGGAGGTCGCCATTGCCCTTGTGGAGTGTGCCCTTAAGCCCTCAGGTACTTGTGTGTTGTTAGATGCGTAAGCTCTCTTAATGATCTTCACCAACCATGCTGCGATGGTGCGAGAGGTTGCTGCTTGTCCTCTTCTAAACCCATGAGGAATGACTAGTAGGTTCTCTGTCTTCCTCAGATCGCTGGTTGCCAAGAGGTAGGCCTGGATATTAGTCTTTATGTCAAGCGGATGTGGATCACCCTGTTCTGTGGAGAGGGTGGGGAGACATAGTTCTTGGTTAAAGTGAAAAGATGATGACACCTTCGGGATGAAGCGATCCGATGGTTTTAAGTAGGGTTGTCCCGATACCGATACTAGTATCGGTATCGGCACCGATACTGAGCATTTGCCCAAGTACTTGTACTCGGGCAAATGCTCCCGATGCTTCCCCCGATACCTTGACTGTCAGCGGTGATCGGCGCGTGGGGGAGTTACAAGCTTCCCCCCCGCGGCTTTCAGCTGCTTTAGTGACATACAGCGGTGATCGGTGCTTGTAACTCCCCCACACGCGATCACCGCTGACTGTCACCTCATCCCCCTTAGTCCCCCTCCATTCCTCTGTCCCCCTCCGCTGTCCTGCTCCGTTGCTCTGTCCCCCTCCGTTCCTCTGACCCCCTCCGCTGTCCTCCTTCTTTGCTCTGTCCCCCTCCGTTCCTCTGACCCCCTCCGCTGTCCTCCTTCTTTGCTCTGTCCCCCTCCGTTCCTCTGTCCCCCTCCGCTGTCCTGCTCCGTTGCTTTGTCCCCCTCCGTTCCTCTGACCCCCTCCGCTGTCCTCCTTCTTTGCTCTGTCCCCCTCCGCTGTCCCCATCCGTTCCGGCTTTCCGCTGTCCCCCTCTCTCTTCCTCTGTCCCCTCCGTTCTGCTGTCTCTCCGCTGTGTGAATGGACAGAGTCAGCTGACTCTGTCTATTCACATAACTGAAACATTGTAATCACCTGTGATTACGATGTGTCAGTTTATGAATGGAGAGGAGCCGCTGTATTCTCTCCATTCATTCTCAGTGCAGCTGAGGCTGCAGAGAAAGGGACTGGGGAATCTCTATCCTCGGTCTCTTTCTCTGTCTCAAGGGGGAGATATCAGAGGTCTGTTAAGACCCCTGATATCTCACCAAAGCCCCCCAACAGGGCTGATTAAAAAAAAAACACACACATAGTGCAATAAAGAATAAAAAAAAATTAAATTGTAAAAAATAATAAATGTAAATGAAAAAAAAAAAAACACACACACACCGTTCACTCCCCCCCCCCCCCAAAAAAAAAAAAAAAAAAAAAAAACACTGTCACGGGACATTAAAAAAAAGTATCGGTAATCGGTATCGGCGAGTACTTGAAAAAAAGTATCGGTACTTGTACTCGGTCCTAAAAAAGTGGTATCGGGACAACCCTAGTTTTAAGACTACTTTGTCTGGATAGAACATTAGGTATGGTTCCTTAGCTTGTAAGGCCTGAATTTCCGATACCCTTTTAGCTGATGTAATTGCTATTAGGAAAGTGACTTTGAGAGTTAGGTCCCACAGGGAAACATTCTCTAACGGAAAAAATGGCTCATGGGATAAGGCTTCCAACACTACTGAAAGATCCCATGTCGGGAAGGAAGGTTTTCTAGGTGGCCTCAACTTTAGGGAAGCCCTCTGAAATTGGATGATGAGAGGTTCTTGAGCCCATTTCACTCCTGTCATAGCGGATAGGGCTGATACATGTACCTTCAGGGTACTAGACCTAAGACCTTTTTCTAGACCTAGCTGGAGAAACTCGGGGATCTGAACAACTGATGGAGATGCCGGGTTCCAGGATTGCCGTTGTGCGATTAAGAGAAAACTCTCCCAGATCCTTTTATAGGTTTTATTGGTCGTGGATTTTCTGGCCTGAAGGAGAGTGTCTATCACTTTCTGGGAGCAACCTTGGACTAAGAACCTAGTCCTTTCAATCTCCATGCTGTTAGATGCAGCCTCTCCGGAAATGGGTGAAGGAGTTGCCCCTGCGACAGTATATCCGCTGTCATTGGGAGTGTCAGTGGTTCTGCTGTGCTCAATTGGAGGAGCGTCGTAAACCATGGTCGTCTCGGCCAAAATGGGAGGACTGCTAACACTGTGGCTTTCGACCTCTTGAGTCTGAGTAAGAATCTCGGAATAAGTGGCGTTGGCGGAAAGATGTACCCCAAACGGAAGTTCCAGTCGTGCTGTAGGCAATCCGTGCATTCTGCCGATGGGAAAGGAATTCTGGCTAGATACCTCTGGCATTTCGCGTTGACCGGTGTTGCCGCCAGGTCTATATCCGGTATCCCCCAGGTTTGGGTTATGAGGGTAAAGGCTTGGTGACTTAAGGCCCACTCGTTGTTTGACACAAAGGTCCGACTTAGAGAGTCGGCTAGTTGATTTTGGACTCCTGGGACATACGTTGCCGTTAATCCCGACAGGTTTAGCTGTGCCCACTCGAAGACTGGACGGACTTCCTGCATCATGGAGCGACTCCTGGTGCCCCCCTGCCTGTTGATATAGGCAACTGCCACCCTGTTGTTCAGTTTTAGCAGGACCTCTTTCCCCCTGAGGAGGGGGCTGAATTCTAACAGAGCTTGAAATGCTGCTTTCATCTCCAATATATTTGAAACCACGTTCTGTGTTCTGAATGTCCAAAGGCCCTGGACTGTGTGATGGCGGTAGTGTGCCCCCCAGCCCTTCAGGCTGGCGTCTGAAGTGATTACTTCTTGAGGAAGAGGGACTATATGCCTGCATCTCTTCAGATTGTTCAATCTGGTCCACCACCAGAGTGATTGTTTTATTTCTTTCTGGATTATGATTGGCTGAGACAATGATACCCCGTTCCATTGTTTTAACAGTGATGCTTGCAGAGGTCTGGTGTTCCATTGGGCCCAATGTACCATTGGGATGGTTGCTGAGAATGACCCCAGTATGCTGAGGTACTCCCGGGCTGGTAGTGTGGTAGAGGCTAATAACTTTCTTGCCTTCTGAATGAGACTGGGAATTTTTTCCCGCGGAAGTTCTACCGTGTTGAGACGAGTGTCTAGTTCCGCCCCCAGGAATATCATTCTCTGAGTGGGCTGCAGATTGCTTTTCCCCCAGTTTATGATCCAGCCGAAGTTTTGTAGGGTGGTAATCAGAATGGATCGATGCAGTAGAAGGGAATCCTGATTGTCTGCTAGCAAAAGGATGTCGTCCAGGTAATGATGGACTCTCAATCCTTGTTCTCTTAGTAAGGCTATTACTGGCAGTAAGATTTTTGTGAATGTCCTTGGAGCGGTGGAGATCCCAAACGGGAGACTTCGGAATTGAAAATGATGAAGACCTACCGCAAAGCGGAGAAACTTTTGGAATGAGATGTGAATGGGGACGTGCAGATAGGCGTCTTGTAAATCAATGGAAAGCATCCAATCCCCAATATTCATGGCCCGAAGAATTGACTGGAGGCTCTCCATTTTGAATGTCTCAACTAGGATTGAGTGATTGAGATTCTTTAGATCTAAGACAGGGCGGAGATCCCCTGATTTTTTCTTCACCAGAAACAACGGGGAGTAGAATCCCGTTGACCTTTGGGTTATTGGAACTTCCACTATGGCTTCCTTTTGTAACAGGTCTTGGACGTATCTTGTCAGTAGCATCCTTTTTTCCCGAGATGCCGGTAATCTGGTTACAGAGAATTGGTCTCTTGGAGCCCGTGTCTTGAATTTCCATTTGTGCCCGAACTGGACAGTGTCTATCGTCCATGGGTCCTTTATTGTATCCGCCCAGACCTGCTTGAAACACATGAATCTGGCCCCCACTATAGCTGGTTGGGCGGACGCACCTTCAAAAAGACTTTTGTTCCCCTGTGGTAGGGGTCTTAGACTTTTGGAGCTTGAGGAATGATGACTGGGAATTCTTCCAATTCCTCCTATACTCTTTCTCAGGCCTGTAGGATCTTGCCTCTCTGTATTTATCTGGTAGATTTCTTCTAGAAACTGGTGGTCTCTGCTGTCTGGGCCTCCTATCTGAAGGAATGAGTCCCGATTTTCCTCCGGTGACTTTAGAAATAGCCGAGTCCAGTTTTTCTCCAAAAAGGTTTACGCCATCAAAGGGTATTTTACACCAGTTGGACTTTGAGGAGGGATCTGCCGACCAGGGTTTTAACCAAAGTGCCCTTCTGGCCATTACTGAGCTTAACATTGCTCTTGAAGTGGTTTTAATTATATCCACAGAGGCTTCTGCGACAAAGTCGCCTGCGAGACTAAGTTCTTGGAGGGCTGAGATAACTTTCTCTTGTTCCACTCCTTCTGACACCAGCTTCTCGGCCATCGTGGACCAGCTTGAGATAGCCTTGCCGACAGCAGCCAATGCTATTGCTGGCCTGCAAGCGCCACCTGCCGAGAGGTAGGTTCTCTTAAGATCCAGATCGATCTTTCTATCCAGGACATCTTTGAATGTGACTGCATCCTCTATTGGGAGTGTTACGTGCCTAGCGAGGTGCATTCGAGAGGAGTCGACCACTGGAGAAGATATTAGTGGGTTGACGTTAGGCTCTTTAAGTGGATAGAGTTTTGCTAATCTGTTGCTGAGGCCAGTTTTTTTCTTTGGCTTTTGCCACTCATCCTCAATGAACGGGAAGTTCTCTGGGTCTTTTTTAAGATTTGGAAAATATTTCCTCACTTTTTGAGGAGTTTCTTTTTCCTCCACCCAGTCGATCGCCTCCTTTACTGACTTCACAAATGGATCGATCAGTGAAAAGTCAAAGCCGGTGGATGCCTCTAGATCATCAGTGTCAGAGAGAGGGTCTGACGTCTTTGATGATGATGGAGCAGTGGATGAGGTATTTTGTATGGGTCTGCTGGCCTCTGGCCCTGCGACTTGTGGTGATGGTTCGTTTGGTTCCCTTGCCTCTGTTTCTCTGTCCTTAGTTGCCTCAATGAAGCACGTGCGACAGGCTAGTTTGTCTGGAAGTGCTGTAGCACCGCAAATCCAGCAGGAGTTCCCGGGTGGACGGGAAGGCTGGGTGACAGGAGATTTCCTGCGCGCAGGGGATTTCTTGTGGTGGGAGCGACTATGCCTTGATCTTGATCGGCTTCTCCTGCGACTTGATCTGCTCCTCCTGCGACTTGAGCGGCTTTTGCGACTTGAGCGACTTCTGCCGCGCTCTGAGCGACTCTGCCTGTGGCTTGAGCGGCTCCTTCTTGAAGGCTCCCCTCGTCTTGAATGTGACGATCTGGAAGACCTGGTGGGGCTGTTCAATTTAAACAGCATTAGTGAGGGCTCTCTTTTTTCGCTTTCTTCATACTTACCCATCATCCCCTCTTACCTAGTAGGCTGGCGATGGTCTACCTGGGCAGCGGTCTCCATGAAAAGGTGATGAATCAACCTATAACATATAGGTGGCTCAGCATGCATGGGATAGCAGTTAGTAAGCAAGCAAAGAAAAAACCAGAGATCTTACCTGGGCGTGGAGATAGTAAAAGAGACACAGGGTAGTACAGCTGGGTAGAGTAGCAAAGAGATCCGGTCAAAATTCCTCCTTACAGGCTCAGGAAAGAAGAGACAAGAAAATGCTGACATTTACAGCATTTTTAAACTTGCCGCCGTCGCGGCGGTGATGACGTCACGCTCGCGCATGCGCAGATGCGCTCCGAGGCCTCCGACGCCATTTTGGAAGCTGGAAAGTGGGATGCCCTGACTAGATACCGCTGTCTGCGCATGCGCGAAGAGCTGAGATGCTCGGCGCTAGACACAGAGAGTGGAGGGGAGACAAGCTGGAGCTATGGAGACAGACAGGAGGGGAAGTTACCCACAGGTGCACTGAAAGGAGCTGGAGACCGCTGCGATACATAAACCTATTTAAGGTTTGTAATGCATAGTAACATACCCCTGAGACCATCAGAGTGGGGTTCCTTCCATTAAGCTCATTTAGAGGCTGTACAGGATAGGACTTCCACCCAGGAGAGGCTAGAACCTGGCTGGGGCGAATGTTGGTAAGGGATGCATGTTTCGGTCCTTGACAGGTGAGGAAAAAAAGGAGAATGCTGGGGCAGGGGCTCTCTCAGACTTTAATAGCTACGCGGTCCTATCAGGTTGCGGGGGCGGAGCCACAACCCATAGGTGTATGCTGCCATGATGCGACAGGAAAGATAAGTTTAAACCCCATTGGAGAGGCAGCAATAAAATAAGGCAATTAAGTAAGCAAGAATCAAAATGGATATACAACATGGGGGTATCTGCCCCAAAGGGGTTAAACATTGAATTTGATCTTAACTGCTTCATCGCTGATTCATGATTGATAATATTAACATTTTTAGAGGGCTGTTTAGAGTACTTTTATAAATCGGTTTTAATTTTATGTCCTATGGGTTCTATTTGATTCAGAATTACTGAAAAGTATTGATGAAAAATATTGATGATAATATTTTAATTGATTTGAGGTTATCTCTGTATAATTTCTATTTATTTTTTATTTTAATTTTTTATACTTTATATTTTATATTTTATAATTTTTTATTTTCCATTTTTTATTTTTATTTTTATTTTGACTCCATAAAGGTAGGGTATAAACACATAATGCAAATAGTGCACCAGCGGGGATTTTTTAATTAATGTAGAGTGAAGGGGAAATAATGAATTTATTTATTTATGCAATAGTTAAGTATGTGGGTATTATCCATGTATAATTAAACCATACTAGATACTATGTGTTAAAGAAAGCGAATGTGTTGTTAAACTTTTACAGTGGTTTTATTTAAATAAATGGTATGTCAAGTTGTGTATTAAATAAACAGCATATGTTTCCAAAATCGCAGTATGGTATGATGACACATTTACTCCTCAGGTTGCTATAGTAACCGGTATACAAACTATATATACCGGTGAGAGCGGCTACACTAGCACCCTTGAAAAAGTCACGTGTCAGTGATGATACGCGTGGGGAGAATTAGCCTGTGATGCTCTGTTTGGAGTGCGATCTGCCTGTGAGTGTATGAGCAGCAGCAATGAGTAGCACTGAGCAGCAGCACTGAGCAGCACGGAGCTGAATGTGACTGACCATTATCCTGAATCAATCCGATCTATGTCTAAGGGAGCATGTGAGTAGTAACAAGTGGCTTTTTATGTTATCTAAAATCTGGCTGATATCTGCGCAATGGTGTTTCTTCACAATTTTATCTTCTATATGGGGGAAGACCAGTAGAAGCTGAGAAACAACTCTTCTACGCCGGCGGCTGATTACAGACAAGCCAGTCCACTGCTGACACAGACTCACTAAGCCTGGGCTTAACAGAAGAGGAGGTATCATTTCAATTCAATTTGGTGGATTAATCACTATGATTTTACTTTGATCACATAATTATATGCTTCATATATTAGAAATTTTTATTAGTACGACTGGCTGAAGGTTTTGGGAGTGTGTAATAGGGGAATTTCACAAAAAGGCTCGCAACACAGTATCTCTTGAACATATCTCTTTATATGTGTCTATGTAATTTAGTTGTTAAGGTGTATTTTCTAAACACAAGTTACTATTTAACAAAAAGTCTCACACAATGTTTCACTTACTTTAGAAGTAAAAGACAGGCACAAGAGGCAGTATAATAACATAGAGATAATACACGCGCATCACTTTATTTATTTATTTTATAACAAACTGTGGGGTGTCACTAATTGATTGCAGCTGTATTACCTTTCAAAATTTGTTCACTATTGTATTTTTTCACAATTTTTACAAAATAATTTTTAGTCCACTTCAGCGCTTTAGGAATTTTTATAACTGGTTTGCGACAATGGCACCAACCTCCTCTCCGCCCTCCGTCAGGGACAACTGACCCATGTGCCCTGTTTGGCTCACGTCCTTAACTTGGTGATGCAGCGGTTCTTGGGAAGGTACCAGGGCTTACAGGATGTCCTGAGGCAGGCCAGGAAAGTCTGTGTGCATTTCCGCCGGTCATATAATGCCAGTGCTCGGCTGGCTGATCTCCAAAAGGAATTTAACCTGCCCAAGAACAACCTAATCTGTGACATGCCCACCAGGTGGAACTCAATGTTGGCCCTGCTGCAGTGGCTGCACACGCAGCAGAGGGCCATCAATGAGTACCTGTGTGACTATGGCACCAGGACAGGGTCAGGGGAGCTTGTTTTTTTTTTCCCCACGCCAGTAGGCCATGATCAGGGATGCATGCACTGTCCTGTCACCATTTGAGGAGGCCACGAGGATGGTGAGCAGTAACAGTACATGCATCAGTGACACTGTCCCCCTTGTCCACCTGTTGGAGCACACGCTGCGTGGAATAATGGACAGGGCACTTAAGGCAAAACAGAGGCAGGAAGAGGAGGACTTCCTTAGCTCTCAATGCCCCCTTTATCCAGACAGTGTTCCTGCGTGCCCGCCGATCACACAGGAATAGGACGAGGATGAGGACGAGTAGGAGGAGGAGGATTGTGTCAGCATGGAGGTGGAGCCTGGCATGCAGCATCAGCAGCAGTCTTTAAGGGATCATTTACAGTCCCAAGAAACCCATGGACTTGTACGTGGCTGGGAGGAGGTGGTTGTGGATCATGTCGTCCTTAGTGACCCAGAGGACTCTGGACCAAATGCCTCAGCAAACCTACGCTGCATGGCCTCCCTGATCCTGCAAAGCCTGCGGAAGGATCCTCGTATTCGTGGTATCAAGGAGGGGGATCGTTACTGGCTGGCAACCCTCCTTGATCCACGTTACAAGGGTAAGGTTGCAGACCTTATCTTGCCGTCGCAGAGGGAGTACAGGATGAAACATCTTTGGAAGGCCTTGCAAAAAGATCTGTGCAACGCGTTCCCACAGACTGGGAGGTTACAAACTCCTGTTCCTGGACAACATGTTGCTGAGGCTTTGGTCAGTTAAAGAAGGAGTGGTGGAGAAGGTGGCCGTCTGACAGATGCGTTCAGACAATTTTTTAGTCTGCAGCCCCAAGGTATGATTGGTTCCAGCAACCATCGCTAGTGTCTGTTTTACATGGTGCAGGAATACCTAGGGGCAAGATCTGACTTGGACATCTTTCCCACCGAAAATCCTCTGGGTTACTGGGTCTTGAGGATGGATCAGTGGCCAGAGCTTGCACAGTATGCAATTGAGCTACTGGCCTGTCCTGTATCCAGCGTTCTTTCGGAATGCACATTCAGTGCTGCTGGAGGCTTTGTAACCGATCACAGGGTGCACCTGTCCACCGACTCAGTCGCTCGACTGACCTTCATAAAAATGAATCAGTCTTGGATCACCACCAGATGCCAAGCACCTGATGCTGATGTAACCAAATAATTGTTTTGGAAATGTCAGATCCCTTCAAGACTGCCTATGCTGATGCTGAGTGACTATCCTGTTATGCTGAGTGACTATCCTCTTCCTCCTCAATGATCATGCTGATAGTTTGGAAGAATATATTTGGTTCTGGGCACAGCCACCAGTGCCTAAGGCCCAATTTTTCAGCACCTGTTTAACAGGGGTGCGTAATAACAATTTTTGATGCAATATTTTGCAGGAGGGTTCGTTGCTGCGTTCAACTAGAGTATTTGTGAATGGTTGCAGTGTTCTGGCACCAGCACCAGTGCCTAAGGCCCAATTTTTCAGCCCATTTAACAGGGGCGTGTAATTACAATTTTTGATGCAATACTTTGCAGCAGGGCTCGTTCCTGCGCTCCAACTAGAGTATCTGTGAGGGGTTGCAGTGTTGTTGCACCAGTGCCTAAGGCCCAATTTTTCAGCCCCTGTTTAACAGAGGCGTGCAATTACAATTTTTGATGCAATATTTTGCAGAGGGGCTCATTCCTGCGCTCCAACTAGAGTATCTGTGAATAGTTGCAGTGTTGTGGCACCAGTGCCTAAGGCCCAATTTTTCTGCCCCTGTTTAACAGGGACATGTAATTACAATTCTTGATTTAAAATTTCACAGCAGGGCCCATTCCAGTGCCCACCAAGAGTAACTGTGAGGACTTACAGTGTTGTGGCACCACCACCACCACCATCACCAAAGGCCCAATTTTTCTGCCCCTGTTCAACAGGGGCATGTAATTACAATTCTTGATCTAATATTTCACAGCAGGGCCCATTTTTGTGCCCACCAAGAGTAACTGTGAGGGCTTACAGTGTTGTGGCAACACTAACATCTAAGGCCCAAATTTCTGAGTATATAGGGCAGGACCCTACTTTCAAACATCCAACTTACAAACGACTCCTACTTGCAAATGGAAGGAGACAACAGGAATTGAGATGAAATCTACCCCTAGGAAGGGAAATTCTCTCCTGTAAGAGTTAATATGGGAAAAACGTGTCTCCTCTCCACTGATGCTTTATCACCAATCCTTGTTTTACTAAAAAAAACACATTTTCAAAAAATATTTGTCATTGGGACAGAAAGTGAGGTGAAATGTTACAGTGGTGATAACCCTTCCCTATGTTTTCCAAAAAGCTGCACTAACTCACGGTGGAGCTGCTGGTTTAAGCGGGTCTGTTACCTTCACCTTGCTTCCCTTGGTTTCACCGACACCGGGTCTAGGGGTTCCGTTGAGTTTACTTCTGGACGACACACGCACCAACACTGGAGTACGTTTTCAATGCTTTATTGAACAAACAAACTTTAGGAAGTAGCAGGAAAGAGGCGGAAAAGGAAACTTTCAGGAGAAACTCAAATATCTTCTTATAGAATCTTAACGACAAATGTCTTGGTAGAATTCAGATAATTAGGTGGAATGAGCTCCCCTTGTGGGACACACTCCTTGCTTGTCTGGATAGGCCTCTCTCTCCGGTCTAGCAGCCAGTACGCAGCACGAATCAAAAGTCTCTGCCACAGACTTGTTTGGGGGGTAAATCCGCATGATCCTCTGCCACAGGATGTATCAGATTTTCTCTGCTGCGAAAGTCAGTCACAGTGCCTGAACCTTTAAGCCGAACCAGCAACACTATGCCGTATAGTTACTTCTTTTGGATTCGTTCTTCGACCGAGTCACCAGGCCCCTCTATACACCAGCACGCTGCATGATCTCTCCAAGACGGGTCCTCCCCTGGGATCTCCTCGGCCGTCCTGCCTCGTCACACAGGACCGTCAGCTCAGGACCATTCCTCTGCCACGGTGGTAGGCCCCAGACAAGCCTCTGGACCCACCCCTGCGCCGCTGTATCGTGGGCCTCCCGATCGGAGGGCCACAAGGTAGCTCCTTAACGCATACCTGTCAGCCAGGAGGGCCAGCAGGTGGCTGTAAAAAAAACCCCTAGAACATGGCATCTGTCCCATAAATACCCTCTTCCCAGAATGCAACTTTGAGGACCACCTCCACCGAGCTTGTCTCTGAGACAGAGGAGCATCTATACACTTCGACGCATTTCCTTTCCAACACTGACCAGTGGTAACAGCAACACCCACCGGTCAGCACGGAAGCACACACAACGTCAGCCAAGCTGGAACAGAGGCGAACTTTTAACCTTCCTAACATACAATTTACTAAATTTACCTATCCTGCGGTAGATTGTAAATCTACCAGCGCTACACTTAAAAATAGATTTTTTGGCTGGAGCTACACTTTAAAAATGTACCAGTTCCAAATTACAAACAGATTCTACTTAACAACAAACCTACAGTTCCTGTCTTGTTTGCACCACCTCTATACTGTTGTTCAGAGTATATAGGGCCTGGGAGCCCCACGCCTTTCCTTTTTTAATTTGGGTGCGGGGTTCCCCTTAATATCCATACAAGACCCAAAGGGCCTGGTAATGGACTAGGGGGGGTACCCATGCCATTTGTCTCACTGATTTTCATTCATATTGCCAGGACCCGACATTATATTAAAGCCGCAAGCAGTTTTAAATGACTTTTATTCCTTTAAAAATGTCATTTTGTGCATTGACTGTTCTAAGCACGGAAAAAAACACATGCCACTTTACAGGCATACTATAGACACCCCCCAGGTACGATATTTAAAGGAATATTTCACTTTTTTTTCACTTTAAGTATCATTAAAATCACTGCTCCCGAAAAAACGGCCGTTTTTGAAACTTTTTTCTGCATTGATACATGTCCCCTGGGGCAGGACCCGGGTCCCCAAACTCTTTTTAGGACAATACCATGCAAATTAGCATTTAAAATTAGCACTTTTGATTTGGAACGTTCGAGGCCCATAGACTTCAATGGGGTTCTAAAGTTTGTGCAAATTTTCGGTCCGTTCGCAGGTTCTGGTGCGAACCGAACCAGGGGGTGTTCGGCTCATCCCTACTAATTAGAGGAAGCTCTGTTTTCATTTATAACACACAAAGCTTCCTGTTATTAGCTTAGCAGCACTCAGCCCAATTAAATTGATTCCTGGAGTGGGATGGAAAGTACCTGTACCACTGATGAAACACAGAATTGTATACCGTATGTAGCTCATGAATGACTCTGCACCATTTTCAATATATGGACCACTCACTCCTAAGTGGTCATAATATCTCCCCTTAATTCCCTCTTTTGAAGAGAGAATAAATTCAGTACTGCTAATCTTTCCTCATAGCTGAGCCCTCCATGCCCCAGTGACCAGTGCTTCAGTCACCTTTGGTTTGTTTAAAGATTTCTGGGCCATATCAAATGTGAGCCATTGTGGTCACTTTAGGGCTATGTCATTGCTCTCTCTATTATAGACTCCCCAATTTTTTTTTTGTATACACAAAGTTGAAAAATGCATTTAATACATTTGCCTTCTCATTGTCCCCAGTTATCTTGTAAAGGACCTACAAGCCTTGACCTTTTTGATATTTTTAAATGAATTTGGGGGGGGGGGGGTGTTTCCTACTCTGTCACAAGCTGATCACATGATCACAGAGCAAAAAAAATCCCAAGAAATTCTTTAACCTCCCTGGCGGTATGATTATGTCAGATTTTTGCGTCTCAAAGCAATACAATTATTTTGCATAGAAATTTGGCGTTTTATATTGTTGGCCTGTATATCTTAGCAATAGCTCACTTAAATCTGTCCACCAAGAGTCTAGTAGATATCCCGGGTATGATGAAGTTTGAAACACAAAATCATAACTTATAATATAATAAATAAATATAAATAATTATAAAAAATAATAATATAATAATAATAAAACAAATTTCCCCACAAATCACTATTGCTCAATTCTGCAAGTGTTCTAATTTTCTATCGCTGTTTTCTAGCTGGTCTAAAACCACTTTTGATGTAAAGGGACACTTTTTGATTGCTATGGACAATCTCAAGTTTCCAGGCAGAAAGAACAGTATATATCATATAAAACTACATGCAGGGCATTGGATAAAGCACTGGGGACAAAAGGGATGTGAAATTATTTCATACAGTAATGTAATCTGTAAGATTACAGTGTACTGTATGTATTATGATTTTTGCACTTTTTTGAATTTACCGCCAGGCTCCGCCCCATGCGTCGCGACGCTCGCAGGGAATGGAGCCCGGCACACAGAGGCATCAGGCGAAGGACAGAACCAACAGACACAGCGGGGGTACATTTCAGGATCCTGGGGACAAGGTAAGTATACCGCACCAGGATCCTGCATTGCAATCCAGAGTGTGGCTCAGGGTTACCGCTAATGGTGCTGAAATTTAACCCCGAGCCACACTCTGGAAAACCGCCAGGGAGGTTAAATATGTAAACAGTAAAAAAGGGAGGACAGACCATATTGGCCCCATAAAGAATGAGGAAGGACATATGGTTACAAAGGATGGGGAGATGGTGAAGGTATTGAATTTATTCTTCTAATCAGTCTTCATGAGGGAATCAGGGGACTTCAGTAACCAAAACTGCAGTGTTTATCCTCATGACACATCACAGGAAGCACCTCCATCGTTAACAGAGGGCAGAATTAAAATTAGACTTGGGAAACTTAACATTAATAAATCACTGGGACCAGATGGCTTGCACCCGAGGGTACTTAGGGAACTCAGTCAAGTAACTGCCAGACCATTGTTCCTAATTTTTACTGACAGTCTACTGACTGGAATGGTATCAGCTGATTGGAGAAAAGCCAAGGTAGCACCAATATTTAAAAAGGGCCCAAAATACATCCCTGGGAAATACAGACCAGTTAGCCTAACATCAATAGTATGTAAACTCTTGGAGGGGATGATAAGGGACTATATACAAGACTTTAGTAATGAGAATGGTATCATTAGCAGTAATCAGCATGGATTCATGAAGAATCATTCTTACCAAACCAATCTATTTATCTTCTATGAGGAGGTGAGTTGCCATCTAGATAAAGGGAGGCCTATAGACGTGGTGTATGTGGATTTTGCAAAAGCATTTGACACAGTTCCCCATAAACGTTTACTGTACAAAATAAGGTCCGTTGGCATGGAACATAGAGTACATGGATTGAAAACTGGCTACAAAAGTGAGTTCAGAGAGTGATGATAAATGGGAAGTACTCGGAATGGTCAGGGGTGGGTAGTGGGGTCCCCCAGGGTTCTGTGCTGGGACCAATCCTATTTAATTTGTTCATAAATGACCTGGGGGATGGGGTAAACAGTTCAATCTCTATTTGCGGACAATACTAAGCTAAGCAGGGCAATAACTTCTCCGCAGGATGTGGAAACCTTGCAAAAAAGATCTGAACAAATTAATGGGGTGGGCAACTACATGGCAAATGAGGTTCAGTATAGAAAAATTTAAAATAATGCATTTGGGTGGCAAAAATATGAATGCAATCTATACACTGTGGGGAGAACCTCTGGGGGAATCTAGGATGGAAAAGGACCTGGGGGTCCTAGTAGATGACAGGCTCAGCAATGGCATGCAATGCCAAGCTGCTGCTAACAAAGCATACAGAATATTGACATGCATTAAAAAGAGGATCAACTCCAGAGATAAAAGGATAATGCTCCCGCACTACAAGACTCTGGGTCCGGCCGCACCTAGAGTATACCATCCAGTTCTGGGCACCAGTCCTCAGGAAGGATGTACTGGAAATGGATCGAGTACAAAGAAGGGAAACAAAGCTAATAAAGGGTCTGGAGGATATTAGTTATGAGGAAAGGTTGTAAGCACTGAACTTATTCTCTTTGGAGAAGAGACGCTGAAGTGGGGATATGATTTCAATATACAAATACCATACTGGTGACCCCACAATAGGGATAAAACTTTTTTGCAGAAGGGAGTTTAACAAGACTCGTGGCCACTCATTAAAACTAGAAAACAAGAGGTTTAACCTTAAACTACGTAGAGGGTTCTTTACTGTAAGAGCGGCAAGGATGTGGAATTCCCTTCCACAGGCGGCGGTCTCAGGTCTCAGAGGGGGGCATTGATAGTTTCAAGAAACTATTAGACAAGCACCTGAACGACTGCAACATACAGGGATATACAATGTAATACTGACATATAATCACACACATAGGTTGGACTTAATGGACTTGTGTCTTTTTTCAACCTCACCTACTATGTAACTATGTTACTATGTAAAAAGCTGTTGTTCGTTTTGATTTTTTTTTTTTTAATTATGCTTTTTTCATAAGGCTGAAGATTTGATCCACAGCTATTAAGGTCTTTGGGGCCAGTTTGTATTTTCAGAGCATTTGAGCAGGAATATTGCATCTGGAAATAAAACTTTTTTGTTTTTTTCATTTGAACTTGGAAACATAAACAATTCACACATTTGCACCACAGCTTTTAAGCTTTTTTGGACAGTCCACATTTTCTGAGAGATTCAATTAGTAATTTGCATATGAAAATTAAAAATTTGAATTTTTTTATTTGTTTGAAATGGTTTGGAAACAAACATTTTTCAAATTTGCACCATAGTTTTTTTTCGTTCAGTAATATTTATTGGTTTTAACAGGTTAAAAATACAAGATACATTCTGAAGACACTGAAAATAGAAACATGTCTTGACCAACATGGCTTGAGAGGCATCAGGAAAACAAAGTGCAAACACAAGTATCATAATAGTTAGTGTACAATAGGTGATTAAAAGAATACATCCAACTTTGACTGGACTCAACCCGGATATGGTTAGGCATTATTTAGAAAACCATAACATGAAACTATAACTGTTTAGGAATATAATGCCCCTAGGATAGTCACAACAGTACCTATTAGCTTGCAGGAGAGAAGAGGGTAGGCGAGAATCCTGCCAGCCACCCCTTATGGGATCACGCTGCAGATGGGGGGACCTCAGCCACCTCATATAACACTGAGGCCCTTCCCAGATGGTGGGGAGGTAAGTGTTTGCATCTGTTATATATCCTGAGACCTTATTGTATTATTACTGTGAAATAAGTCATTTAACTGGGATGTAACCCAGATAAGTGAATAAAGGTATGGCTAAACAGGGATGCATGTAGATATTCCGGGGAAACTGAACAGAAATTCCAACTGTACACCAAAGTGCCAGGAATATGCAGAGACTAGCCATGTCATATACTTTTGGCTAGGGCCAAGGAGAGGAAGGGGAAGTACAGAGAGAGGAGAGCATACAAATGTAAAAGGAAGGAAGAGGTAAGTAGGGAGCCGGGGTAGAATAAGAAGGATAAGATGGGTCACCTAGAAATAAGACCATTATGAGGAAGTAGCTCCAGGATATAGAGGGATATGCAAATATTTAGCCCAGGGTTCCCAGTTGAAAATATGAATTCTGTCCCTGGAGAATGCTTACTATTTTCTCCTGTGCCATAATCCAGGAGATTTTGCGCTTCACGGCTGAGAGTGGGACTGAGATTTTTTTCCAATGTGATGCTATACAGTAGTAATTTTGGTTCCTAAAATAATATAGAAGATCAACGCTTGCGTATATTTATCTACTTTCTCCACCTTGTGGTTAAGGAGTGCTATGTCTGGGGAACCTGAATATTCGTAACCTTGCATAATAGATAATAGAGAGAAAAGTTTGTTCCAGAGACTTCGTATCTGTGGGCAAGTCCACCATATGTGGAATAGTGTGCCCAGATGATGGCAGTCTCTAAAACACAACAGAGAAGCATCTGGGCAGATCTTGGCATAGATATATGGAACTCTATATCAACATGTAAATATTTTGAGGCTGGTCTCAATCAGGGAAATGTTTAATATGCTTTTAAATGAGTGTTGGAAGCAGAAGTTCCATTTTCTCAGGTTCCCATTCTATAATGAGATCATTTTCCCATGCTTGGGCATAGGAAGGTTTGGACAGGGATGAAACTAATAAAGAGTAAATGATGGATATCCCCTTCCTCCTCTGATCCATGACGTTTGAGCACCAGGATTCATAAGCCGTGACCCGGGGAGGGTCCTGTTTGTTGGGCCAGATAGAATGAAGATAATGGGATATTTGTGCATATCTAAACCTTTCTGAGGTAGGCATTTCCAGTTTGTTGGCGCAATATCCGATTAAAGTGGGGCCTGTAGGAGTGAAGAAGTTCCCTATTCTAATTAAACCTTTGTTGAGCCACCATCGAAAGGCCAGGACGTTCATTCCTGGGGGAAAATTAGGATTGTAGAACAAGTGCGTTAGGGGGCGTAGGGCCGAAATCAATGAGGTATTTTTGTGCATGCGGTCACACAGAGCTAATGAGTGGGACAGGGTGGGGCCAAGATAGGTCTGAGTTGTGGAAGCACTAAAAAAAAATCAGTTGTATGATGGGGAACCGCTTGCCTCTCCATTGACATCCAGTCGGGTTTTCGAGTCTCATGAGTATGCGATGAAGATTGACATCCAGTCGGGTTTTAAGTCTTGTGAGTATGCGATGGAGATCTGGGCAAGTTGAGCTTCTTGGTAGTACCACCAAATGTTGGCAAGGGCAAGGCCCCCTTGCATCTTGAGTCTAAACTGGATATTTTTAGAGCATCTGCTGCCCTTAGGTCCCCAAATAAATTTAAAAAATTTGACTGAAAGTTCAGCAGTTTTGACAGTGTTAATGCGGCCTAGCCATGATAAGTTATGTTTTGACCATGTGAAGAGGTCTGACAGGACATAGACGGGTAATTAGAGGGATATAATGAGTCCAGCTTGGGGGTTAAGTTGACACCTAGATATGGGATATAGGAGGAGAACCAAGTAAATGGACAATGGTCATGTAGACTTTCAAGTAAACTGGAGGGAACTGTGATGTTTAATGCCAAGGATTTTGATACACTAACCTGAAGACCTGAAGCATTTCCGAATTGTTTAAATAAAGAGAAAATGTTGGCGGTCAAGATAAGGGGGGATGTAACAAATAATAAGAGATCATTCGTGAACAGCGCACATTTGTGCTCTTGGGGTCAGCAGAATACTCCCTTAATGTCAGGGTGATTTCTGATTGCGATGGCCACGGACTCAATAGCTATTGCAATAGCTATTGCAAAAATGAGGGGTGAAAGAAAACAGCCTTGTCTGGAGCCTTTTTTGATGTTAAGGGGATCTGAGTAGCAACCCTGAAGTCTTAACTGAGCACTGGGGTTAGTGTACAGGGAGCGGAGAGTGCCCAGAAAATTGAGGCCAGAGCCCCATCACTCTAGCACATTAAAAAGGTAAGGCCATGTGACTGTGTCAAAGGCCTTTTGGAGGTCGATAGACAGTAAAATGCATTTCTGGGGGGAACCACCATCCCATTGAGAATTGAGTAGTGAAATGATGTCTATAGCCTTTCTAATCTAGTCTGGTCCTTTTCTCCCAGGGACAAAGCCTGCCTGGTCCTTATGAACATATTGAGTGATACAAGATGATAGTCTGTTAGCTAGTATTTTCATTAAGATTTTGAGGTCATTGTTGAATAATGAGATTGGTCAGTAGTTGCTAACTATGCTCGGCTCCTTACTAGGTTTGGGTAATACTGAAATATATGCCAAATTTAAGGCTTTATCCAGGGGAGATCCTGACTTGAGAGGCTTAAAGAATCTGACCATATAGGGAGCCAACGTAGTTGCTAATTTTTTATAATAGCAGACTGAATATCACCTCCATGACTTCCATTTCAGTAATTGTTTTTTCTAGAAGGTCAGAGTGTTTCGCTGACAATTTTGGAAGGTATATAGTGTTGAGGAAGCCATCAAGGTGAGGTTGGGTGCAAGGTTTCTTATCTTTTTAAAGGTCTGTGAACAACTTGTGGAAAGATTCCATAATGCGTTGTGGGTTTTGCGTTAAATCTCCTGTCGGGGAGCGTGTTTTAGGGAAAGCTAATGATCGAGGTTTAGAAGATAGTTTGGCTGCTAATTTAGCACCGATCCTGTCTCTCTAGGAATAGACCCGGGTTCCGGACCATCTGAGGTGTTTCTCAGCTTCTGTAGTCAGGCCTAGGTTTAAAGCTATCTGGGCTGTTTCTAGTTGATCTGAAGACTCTCTAGTAGGGTTGCATTTATGGGTTTTGCTCAATGAGTGGAAATCTGTAGTGAGTTTGGCTATGGTTGCCGAGCGTTCCCGTTTAAGGCGAGAAGTGGTTTGGATGATCTTCCTTCTGGTTACAGCTTTATGGGCTGGCCATAAAGTTTCTGGAGAGATGGAATCTTTGTCATTTAGTTGGAAATATCCCTTAATGTCTTTTGCGAGGATTGAGCATTGAACTGGGTCACTTAAAAGAGCCTTGTTGAGGCGCCAGGTAAATAAAAGAACCATAGAGGGGTCAGATATTAGGGTGTCTCTAATGATAGCTTTTGTGGCAAGTAGTATGTGGGTACATTGAAGGAAGATGTGCTCTATCCTAGAGTAGATCTTTTGTGGGGCTGAGTAGTGGGTGAAATCTTTAGTGTGTGGGATTTAGTTCCCTCCAGATGTCAATAAGACCCGAACACAGCGTGGAGGTCATTTTAGTGCTCAGTTTAGGGGACTTTTTCATTCGAGGGAGACCTTTCTCTGATTTATCCAATGTTTAGTCAAAAGCAAGATTTGTCTCTCCTCTCAAAATTATCTTCCCCTCCAGATGTGGACTCAGGGAGGACATCATGGAGGAGAAGAAGGCTGCTTGGCCTTTAGTTGGTGTATAATAGGAGACAAGTGAGTAAATTGTACTGTCTATGGAACCTTTTACTAATAGGTACAGTATCTTCCTGTGGGGTCTCTGAAGGTTTTTTGAAAAGCATATGACCTTTGTTCCTTGCATTAGAAATATAGAACTGAGGATAGTGGCTATATAAGAAGGAGGAATTATATGTAGAAGGGAAATGGGTTTCTTGCAGCAAAAGAATATCAATCTTTTGCGATTGATAGAGCCTGAATAATTTCCGTGTTCAAACTAGGGAGTTAATCCCTTGAACGTTGTGAGTGGCTATACAGAGGGTGCATCGGTCAGAGGGTGGGAGAAACGCACTAGCGGTATGGATCTTACCCTAACCCATGAAGGTGGGGGTTGGTTCTCAACATCTCCTGTCCAAAGATTCTGAGAATGTGGATCAATTCATGGATATGAGCTTCTAGGTGACCCAAGAAAGAGAAGGAAGTGGTGAGAGGAAGAGGCGACGTAGATAGGCCCTGAGAAGAGAAGACACATCAAGTGAAAAACAGGGAATAATAAAACATAACTAACAGAAAAAAAAACCCTAACCCCTTAGTAGGAAGAAGGAACATGGCCCTTCTTAATACAAATCTTTTCCCAAAAAACATCCCCAAATATAGAGTAGTCCTAGAATGGTAAAAAAAATGCCACTCTGGGACAATTGGAGGTGTGATGCGTGATGCATCTGCTCCAGCCCTCCCGCCAGCACAAAGCAAAAAATAAAGGTGGAAAAAGAAAGGGAAGAAAGAAACTAACATTTGAGAGTCAAGTCATAGGCAGCAACTGGACTCAAAGGTATCATCCAGATTCAACTATCCCTTTGACCCCTGAGGATGCACTAGAGTGCAAAATTAGTTGGGTGGAGAAAGTGTTGATGTCATCGCCACTGTATGGCATTGTTTGCGGCGGCCTTAGCTGTAAGTTCTGGATGCTGTTATTTTTACCTGTTTTTAGCAACATTCCCATTAAACACTACACCGTATACTGTACCTTCATTTTGGTTCTGTCCCATACAGTTCTATTATCCATTGATGATCAATATCACATACCTGGTCGGTGCCACTGTGTGAGGAATTTTCCTTAAGGGGACCATCCCTAAAAAGTGTGGATCACGGGGGCGTGGCCGAGCGTGGACTGTGATGGCCGCAGAGTGAAGGAGTGCCAAGGAAAAGGTGCACCGAAGCGACAAATACAGCGTCCCGAGACATGCCACAAACACCGGAGCTATAGAGAGCCGCTCCTGACACTGCCGCCAGCATGACTAAGCATCTAAACACCCACTCAGGGCCACAGAAGCTGACGTGGCCCTGAGTGGGTCAGGGTCTATCCACCCTGCTCCTCCGCTCCCAGCCATCAAGATGGCGGCAGCTCCCATTACAACACACTGGCTCCTAGCCATGCTGACACAGCACAGCTTACACTGCAGTCTGGCAGCACGGGCTCTGTCTCCCCACAACTGCTACAAGGTGAGTCAACACCTCCAGACAGCCCCACCACACGTAGCCCTACTTAGAGCAAAAAAGCAAGCAAGGAGAAGAGGAAGCCCTCTCACCCCATGCTTCCAATCCAGACGCAGCCTATCCTTTCTTCACACCATTACTACAGGACTTCCCAGCATTCTCCCAGCTGGCCTCCCTGACTGATATAAAAGATATGTTACTGTCTTTATGCAATTCTTTCCACACTGACATGTCCAGAATGCTTGCTGGTGTCCCAACAACCATCCAGGATCTCTCCCTCAGGGTGTCCCAAGCAGAAGAAAAAATGGGAGATGTGTGCCATGCACATAATGAGCTGATCGATGACCTCTGCTTTGATGCAGCACAAATAAAACTAACGCCTCTAACACAGCCGCAGACTTTACAGGTACGACCTCACAGAGACTTCCCGTTTGAAACTCATATCACAGGTTCTACTATGACGATACCAACACACTACCCATGCCTCACTTAAGGAACGACGACATAATTAGCTTTCTATTACTTTCCCATGACTCTTAAGCTCATGTCATTCAATGTGCACGGCCTTAACAGTCCCTTTAAATAGAAAGCTTTGAACGATGATGTCAGATCACTTCACGGAGACATCCTTTTTGTGCAAGAGACTCATTTTGTGAAAAATAAAGCACCCCAGCTCTATTTGAAAAACTTTACCCATATCTTTACCGCAAACTCTGAAAAGAAAAAAGATAGAGTTCTCATTGCCATTGCTGATTCCCTGAACTTCCAACTCATCTCTCTACAGGATGATGACAACGGCCGGTTTCTTATTCTAGTATGTTAAATTAACAATGTACTTTATACTCTGGTAAATATATACGCCCCAAATGTCAGACAGATTGCTTTCTTAAAAAAAAATTACTAAAGAAAATTTCATCTTGCCAACAAGGCTTTTTAATCATTGGTGGAGACTTAAACTCAGTAGGAGATCCTTTGATTGACTCATCCACTAAAGCCAAGCGTAAACCATGCTCTCTCAACACATTTCTCCATAAAAACAATCTGTATGACATCTGGAGGTGCCACCACAATACTGAAAAAGACTATATTTTTTCTCTTTGGTCCACCACACATATACAAGCATAGATCTTTTCTTGACTGACCAATGGACCCTTCCACGTGTCAATTCTTCCACGATCAAGACCATATCCTGGTCAGATCATGCCCCCATTACCATCACCTTTTTTAACTCAGCCAAACTTAGGCCACCCTCCATGTTGAGACTGAATACTTACCTGCTCTCACTCCCAGAAAACCAGAAAGTCATAGATGAGGCACATGACCTATTCTTCTCCACTAATGACATAGATACAACTGACCGTTTCATATTGTGTAACGGTCACAAGGCGTTCACGAGAGGCATTTTCATTCAACTCAGCTCTCGAGCTAAAAAACAGTGCTCAAAATGTCTCGAACAAATTATGCAGGATATTCGATCACTGGAAAAAGGGAACAAACACAATCCCACTCACCAAACCTCAATAGACCTCATGAAATTGAGAATATCACTTAGAGATCTATTACTATACCAATATGAAAAGCATACCAAAACACTCAAAGCTGATTTCTATGCCCTCAACAATAAGGCAGGTGCCTTTCTAGCTAAACTCTTTCAAGGCAAACGCCTCTCACATAAAATCCCAACAAAACTTCTGGAGCCAAAGTTTTTTCCCCAGATGGTATTGCAGAAATCTTTAAAAACGATTATGCTAGCCTATATGATCTTAAATCTGATACTCAGACCACACAACCCACAGCAGACCAGATACGATCCTTCCTCCAATCACTCCATTTGCCTAAGTTAACTGATGACTAGGGATGAGCCGAACACCCCCCGGTTCGGTTCGCACCAGAACCTGCGAACGGACCGAAAGTTCGCACGAACGTTAGAACCCCATTGACGTCTATGGGACTCGAACGTTCGAAATCAAAAGTGCTCATTTTAAAGGCTAATTTGCATGGTATTGTCCTAAAAAGGTTTTGGGGACCCGGGTCCTACCCCAGGGGACATGTATCAATGCAAAAAAAACTTTTAAAAACAGCCGTTTTTTCGGGAGCAGTGATTTTAATGATGCTTAAAGTAAAAAAAAAAAAAGTGAAATATTCCTTTAAATATCGTACCTGGGGTGTGTCTATAGTAGGCCTGTAAAGTGGCTCGTGTTTCCCGTGTTTAGAACAGTCCCTGCACCAAATGTCATTTTTAAAGGAAAAAATCTCATTTAAAACTGCTTGCGGGTTTAATGTCATGTCGGGTCATGGCAATATGGATGAAAATCAGTGAGACAAACGGCATGGGTACCCCCCAGTCCATTACCAGGCCCTTTGGGTCTTGTATGGATATTAAGGGGAACCCCGCACCCAAATTAAAATAAGGAAAGGCCCTATATACTCTGAACAGCAGTATACAGGCGGTGCAAACAAGACAGGGACTGTAGGTTTGTTGTTAAGTAGAATCTCTTTGTAACTTTGAACGGGTAAATTTTTAAAGCGTTTAGCTCCAGCCAAAAAATCTTTTTTAAGCTTTTTGGAAAACATAGGGAAGGGTTATCACCCCTGTGACATTTGTTTTGCTGTCTTTCCTCCTCTTCAGAAGATTTCACCTCACTTTTTGTCCCAATGAAAAATGTTTTTTGAAAATTTGGGTTTTTTGTGGAACAAGGATTGGAAAGCATCAGTGGAAAGGAGAAATTGTTTTCCCATATTAACTCTTACAGGAGAGAATTTCCCTTCCTAGGGGTAGATTTCATCTCACTTCCTGTTGTCTCCTTCCGTTTGCAAGTAGGAGTCGTTTGTAAGTTAGATGTTTGAAAGTAGGGTCCTGCCCTATATACTCAGCAGAAATTTGGGCCTTAGGTGTTGCTGTGGCCACAACACTGTAAGCCCTCACAGGGCCCTGCTGTGAAATATTAGATCAAGAATTGTAATTACATGCCCCTGTTGAACAGGAGCTGAAAAATTAGGCCTTAGGCACTGGTGCCACAACACTGCAACCCCTTACAGACACTCTAGTTGGAACGCAGGAACGAGCCCTGCTGCCAAGTATTGCATCAAAAATTGTAATTACACGCCCCTGTTAGACAGGGGCAGAAAAATTGGGCCTTAGGCACTGGTGCTGGTGCCACAACACTGCAACCCCTCACAGACACTCTAGTTGGAACGCAGGAACGAGCCCTGCTGCAAAGTATTGCATCAAAAATTGTAATTACACGCCCCTGTTAGACAGGGGCAGAAAAATTGGGCCTTAGGCACTGGTGCTGGTGCCACAACACTGCAACCCCTCACAGACACTCTAGTTGGAATGCAGGAACGAGCCCTGCTGCAAAGTATTGCATCAAAAATTGTAATTACACGCCCCTGTTAGACAGGGGCAGAAAAATTGGGCCTTAGGCACTGGTGCTGGTGCCACAACACTGCAACCCCTCACAGACACTCTAGTTGGAATGCAGGAACGAGCCCTGCTGCAAAGTATTACATCAAAAATTGTAATTAACACGCCCCTGTTAAACAGGGGCTGAAAAATTGTGCCTTAGGCACTGGTGGTGGCGCCCAGAACCAAAAATGTTCTTACAAGCTATCAGCGTGATGATTGAGGAGGAAGAGGATAATTACTCAGGGATAGTCACTCAGCATCAGCATAGGCAGTCTTTGAAGGGATCTGAGATTTCAAAAAAAATTATTCGGTTACATCAGCATCAGGTGCTTGGTAGCTGGTGGTGATCCAAGACTCATTCATTTTTATGAAGGTCAGCCGATCGACCGAGTCGGTGGACAGACGCACCCTGTGATCGGTTACCACGCCTCCAGCAGCACTGAATGTGCGTTCCGAAAGAACGCTGGATGCAGGACAGGCCAGTAGCTCAATTGCATACTGTGCAAGCTCTGGCCAGTGATCCATCCTCAAGACCCAGTAACCCAGAGGATTTTCGGTGGGAAAGGTGTCCAAGTCTGATCTTGCCCCTAGGTATTCCTGCACCATGTAAAACAGACGCTGGCGATGGTTGCTGGAACCGATCATACCTTGGGGCTGCGGACCAAAAAATTGTCTGAACGCATCGGTCAGACGGCCACCTTCTCCACCGCTCCTTCTTTGACTGACCGAAGCCTCAGCAACACGTTGTCCAGAAACAGGAGTTTGTAACCTCCCAGTCTCTGGGAACGCATTGCACAGACCTTTCTGCAAGGCCTCCCGAAGATGTTTCATCCTCTGCTCCCTCTGCGATGGCAAGATAAGGTCCGCAACCTTACCCTTGTAACGTGGATCAAGGAGGGTTGCCAGCCAGTATTGGTCCTTCTCCTTGATACCACGAATACGAGGATCCTTACGCAGGCTTTGCAGGATCAGGGAGGCCATGCAGCGTAGGTTTGCTGAGGCATTCGGTCCGGAGTCCTCTGGGTCACTAAGGACGACAACGTCCGCAGCCACCTCCTCCCAGCCACGTACAAGTCCATGTGTTTCTTGGGACTGATCCCTTAAAGACTGCTGCTGATGCTGAGTGCCAGGCTCCACCTCCATATTGACACAATCTTCCTCCTCCTCCTCCTCGTCCTCTTCCTGTGTGATCGGCGGGCACGCAGGAACACTGTCTGGATAAAGGGGGCCTTGAGAGCTAAGGAAGTCCTCCTCTTCCTGCCTCTGTTCTGCCTCAAGTGCCCTGTCCATTATTCCACGCAGCGTGTGCTCCAACAGGTGGACAAGGGGGACAGTGTCACTGATGCATGCACTGTCACTGCTCACCATCCTCGTGGCCTCCTCGAATGGTGACAGGACAGTGCATGCATCCCTGATCATGGCCCACTGGCGTGGGGAAAAAAAACCAAGCTCCCCTGACCCTGTCCTGGTGCCATAGTCGCACAGGTACTCATTGATGGCCCTCTGCTGCGTGTGCAGCCGCTGCAGCATGGCCAACGTTGAGTTCCACCTGGTGGGCATGTCACAGATTAGGCGGTTCTTGGGCAGGTTAAACTCCTTTTGGAGGTCCGTCAGCCGAGCACTGGCATTATATGACCGGCGGAAATGCACACAGACTTTCCTGGCCTGCCTCAGGACATCCTGTAAGCCCGGGTACCTGCCCAAGAACCGCTGCACCACCAAGTTAAGGACGTGAGCCAAACAGGGCACATGGGTCATTTGTCCCTGTCGGAGGGCAGAGAGGAGGTTGGTGCCATTGTCGCAAACCACCATTCCTGCCTTAAGTTGGCGTGGCGTCAACCACCTCTGAACCTGCCCCTGCAGAGCTGACAGAACCTCTGCCCCAGTGTGGCTCCTGTCCCCCAAGCACACCAGCTCAAGCACCGCATGGCATCTTTTGGCCTGCGTACTTGCGTAGCCCCTTGAACGACTACAGAGCACCGCTGGTTCCGAGGAAGAGGCCATGGAGGAAGAAGAAGAGGAGGGGGTGGAGGAGAGAGGTGTGTCACAATCAGCATTTTGGAGGCGTGGTGGCGGAACAACCTCCAACACTACTGCACCTTGTCCTGCATCCTTCCCAGCTGCCAGCAGAGTCACCCAATGTGCCATGAAACTAAGGTAACGTCCCTGTCCATGCCTGCTGGACCATGAGTCAGCGGTAATATGCACCTTACCGCTGACCGCCCTGTCCAGCGAGGCATGGACATTGCCTTCCACATGCTGGTAGAGAGCCGGAATCGCCTTCCGTGAGAAAAAGTGGCGTTTGGGTACCTGCCACTGAGGAACCGCACATTCCACAAACTCACGGAAGGGGGCAGAGTCTACCAACTGAAAAGGCAGCAGTTGAAGTGCTAGCAATTTTGCCAAGCTAGCATTCAACCGCTGGGCATGTGGATGGTTGGGAGCAAACTTCTTTCGGCGGTGCAGCAGCTGGGGCAGGGAAATTTGCCTGGTACAATCTGACGTCGGTGTACCAAAAGCAGATTGCCCACAAGTACTTGGCTGTGACACACCTAATTCTACACCTTCATTCCTCTCACTGCAGGTCTCAGAGAGGACTGGAGGTCTAGTGGGGTTGGAAATCTCAGCTGATGAGGAGCAAGGAGAGATCCTCTTTGTTCTTTGGTGTGGGTCTTTTAGATACGCTTGCCAACGAACTGCATGGCAGGTCAACATATGTCTGGTCAAGCATGTGGTACCCAAGCGGGAGATGTTTTGGCCACGTGAGATACGCTTGAGACATATGTTGCAAATAGCAGCGGTGCGATCTGATGCACTCGTCTCAAAAAAGGCCCACACCAAAGAACTTTTTGAATAACGCGCAGAGACTGCAGCGCCCTGCACATGTGGAGCTTTGGGGTGTGATGCAGTCAATGTGCTGCCCTTAGGCTGGCCCCTGGAGGGCATCCTGCCTCGTTGGTGATGTGCCGCCTCCTCCTCCTCCTCCTCCTCCTCTCTCCTATCAGGCACCCACGTTGAGTCAGTGACCTCATCATCCCCTCCCTCCTCATCACTGGAGCAAACCTGGCAGTATGCTGCAGCAGGGGGAGCATGACTGCCAGATTGCTGTCCTTCTTGGGCACCCCCTCTGTCCGTGCTCATGTTACTGCCTTCATCGAGCTCAGTATCATCATCAGAGCCTTCCAAACGCTGGGCATCCTCCTGGAGCATGTACCCAACACTGTGGTCAAACAGTTCGAGGGAATCCTCATGAGGACATGGTGGAGCTAGGGAAGGAGTCACTGATGACATTGAGCTGAGGGAAGAGGCCGCTGCTTTGCCAGACAAAGCACCCTGGGCATGGGTGAGAGAGGATGAGGAGGATGAGGACGGCTTGGTCATCCACTCGACCAAGTCTTCCGCATGTTGCGGCTCAACACGGCCAGCTGCCGAAAAAAAGGCCCAGCGTGTCCCATGGCCACGTGCTGATGAGGATGCACCGTCTCCACGACCAGCACTAGACACAGAGCCTGCTTGCCCTCTCTTATTGGCTCGTGACTGTCTGCCTCTCCTTCTTGGCCTTCCAGACATACTAATGGCCTGTAGCTGCACTAAGCTGGGATAGAACACCAGTAATTTTCTTCAGGTAGCTTTATATACTGTAACCAGACAAGCCTGCCTGTCAGTAGGAAGATAACAGGAACGGATCTAGCTGAACACTGTGAGCAGGACGCACTGTACTAAATGTAAATAGTCTAGCTGCCTGACCGTGGTACTAATAGGATCAAATAGAACACCAGTAATTTTCTTCAGGTAGCTTTATATACTGTAACCAGACAAGCCTGCCTGTCAGTAGGAAGATAACAGGAACGGATCTAGCTGAACACTGTGAGCAGGACGCACTGTACTAAATGTAAATAGTCTAGCTGCCTGACCGTGGTACTAATAGGATCAAATAGAACACCAGTAATTTTCTTCAGGTAGCTTTATATACTGTAACCAGACAAGCCTGCCTGTCAGTAGGAAGATAACAGGAACGGATCTAGCTGAACACTGTGAGCAGGACGCACTGTACTAAATGTAAATAGTCTAGCTGCCTGACCGTGGTACTAATAGGATCAAATAGAACACCAGTAATTTTCTTCAGGTAGCTTTATATACTGTAACCAGACAAGCCTGCCTGTCAGTAGGAAGATAACAGGAACGGATCTAGCTGAACACTGTGAGCAGGACGCACTGTACTAAATGTAAATAGTCTAGCTGCCTGACCGTGGTACTAATAGGATCAAATAGAACACCAGTAATTTTCTTCAGGTAGCTTTATATACTGTAACCAGACAAGCCTGCCTGTCAGTAGGAAGATAACAGGAACGGATCTAGCTGAACACTGTGAGCAGGAGGCACTGCACTAAATGTAAATAGTCTAGAAGATAACAGGAACGGATCTAGCTAAACTGAATACAGTGTATATATATATATGCAACACCTGGGATGCATATATATACACAATACACTGTAAGTGCAGCTAACTGACTGACTGTTCTGCCTAATCTATCTAACTCAAATCAAATGACACTGTCTGTCTCTCTCTCTCTCTCAATGAACGCCAGAACACACACTACACAGGGCCGCCGTGCAGGCGGCCTTATATAGTGTGGGGCGTGTACTAAATCCCCTGAGCCATAATTGGCCAAAGCCTCCTTGGCTTTGGCCAATTATGGCTCTCTGTTCAGGCGGCGCTGTGATTGGCCAAGCATGCGGGTCATAGTGCATGCTTGGCCAATCATCAGCAAGCAATGCACTGCCATGCCGCAGTGAATTATGGGCCGTGACGCGCCACACGAATTTGGCGCGAACGGCCCATATCGTTCGCAATTCGGCGAACGGGCGAACAGCCGATGTTCGAGTCGAACATGGGTTCGACTCGAACACGAAGCTCATCCCTACTGACGACTAGGGATGAGCCGAACACCCCCCGGTTCGGTTCGCACCAGAACCTGCGAACGGACCGAAAGTTCGCACGAACGTTAGAACCCCATTGACGTCTATGGGACTCGAACGTTCGAAATCAAAAGTGCTCATTTTAAAGGCTAATTTGCATGGTATTGTCCTAAAAAGGTTTTGGGGACCCGGGTCCTACCCCAGGGGACATGTATCAATGCAAAAAAAACTTTTAAAAACGGCCGTTTTTTCGGGAGCAGTGATTTTAATGATGCTTAAAGTAAAAAAAAAAACAGTGAAATATTCCTTTAAATATCGTACCTGGGGTGTGTCTATAGTAGGCCTGTAAAGTGGCTCGTGTTTCCCGTGTTTAGAACAGTCCCTGCACCAAATGTCATTTTTAAAGGAAAAAATCTCATTTAAAACTGCTTGCGGGTTTAATGTCATGTCGGGTCATGGCAATATGGATGAAAATCAGTGAGACAAACGGCATGGGTACCCCCCAGTCCATTACCAGGCCCTTTGGGTCTTGTATGGATATTAAGGGGAACCCCGCACCCAAATTAAAATAAGGAAAGGCCCTATATACTCTGAACAGCAGTATACAGGCGGTGCAAACAAGACAGGGACTGTAGGTTTGTTGTTAAGTAGAATCTCTTTGTAACTTTGAACGGGTAAATTTTTAAAGCGTTTAGCTCCAGCCAAAAAATCTTTTTTAAGCTTTTTGGAAAACATAGGGAAGGGTTATCACCCCTGTGACATTTGTTTTGCTGTCTTTCCTCCTCTTCAGAAGATTTCACCTCACTTTTTGTCCCAATGAAAAATGTTTTTTGAAAATTTGGGTTTTTTGTGGAACAAGGATTGGAAAGCATCAGTGGAAAGAAGAAATTGTTTTCCCATATTAACTCTTACAGGAGAGAATTTCCCTTCCTAGGGGTAGATTTCATCTCACTTCCTGTTGTCTCCTTCCGTTTGCAAGTAGGAGTCGTTTGTAAGTTAGATGTTTGAAAGTAGGGTCCTGCCCTATATACTCAGCAGAAATTTGGGCCTTAGGTGTTGCTGTGGCCACAACACTGTAAGCCCTCACAGGGCCCTGCTGTGAAATATTAGATCAAGAATTGTAATTACATGCCCCTGTTGAACAGGAGCTGAAAAATTAGGCCTTAGGCACTGGTGCTGGTGCCACAACACTGCAACCCCTTACAGACACTCTAGTTGGAACGCAGGAACGAGCCCTGCTGCAAAGTATTGCATCAAAAATTGTAATTACACACCCCTGTTAGACAGGGGCAGAAAAATTGGGCCTTAGGCACTGGTGCTGGTGCCACAACACTGCAACCCCTCACAGACACTCTAGTTGGAACGCAGGAACGAGCCCTGCTGCAAAGTATTGCATCAAAAATTGTAATTACACGCCCCTGTTAGACAGGGGCAGAAAAATTGGGCCTTAGGCACTGGTGCTGGTGCCACAACACTGCAACCCCTCACAGACACTCTAGTTGGAACGCAGGAACGAGCCCTGCTGCAAAGTATTGCATCAAAAATTGTAATTACACGCCCCTGTTAGACAGGGGCAGAAAAATTGGGCCTTAGGCACTGGTGCTGGTGCCACAACACTGCAACCCCTCACAGACACTCTAGTTGGAATGCAGGAACGAGCCCTGCTGCAAAGTATTACATCAAAAATTGTAATTAACACGCCCCTGTTAAACAGGGGCTGAAAAATTGTGCCTTAGGCACTGGTGGTGGCGCCCAGAACCAAAAATGTTCTTACAAGCTATCAGCGTGATGATTGAGGAGGAAGAGGATAATTACTCAGGGATAGTCACTCAGCATCAGCATAGGCAGTCTTTGAAGGGATCTGAGATTTCAAAAAAAATTATTCGGTTACATCAGCATCAGGTGCTTGGTAGCTGGTGGTGATCCAAGACTCATTCATTTTTATGAAGGTCAGCCGATCGACCGAGTCGGTGGACAGACGCACCCTGTGATCGGTTACCACGCCTCCAGCAGCACTGAATGTGCGTTCCGAAAGAACGCTGGATGCAGGACAGGCCAGTAGCTCAATTGCATACTGTGCAAGCTCTGGCCAGTGATCCATCCTCAAGACCCAGTAACCCAGAGGATTTTCGGTGGGAAAGGTGTCCAAGTCTGATCTTGCCCCTAGGTATTCCTGCACCATGTAAAACAGACGCTGGCAATGGTTGCTGGAACCGATCATACCTTGGGGCTGCGGACCAAAAAATTGTCTGAACGCATCGGTCAGACGGCCACCTTCTCCACCGCTCCTTCTTTGACTGACCGAAGCCTCAGCAACACGTTGTCCAGAAACAGGAGTTTGTAACCTCCCAGTCTCTGGGAACGCATTGCACAGACCTTTCTGCAAGGCCTCCCGAAGATGTTTCATCCTCTGCTCCCTCTGCGATGGCAAGATAAGGTCCGCAACCTTACCCTTGTAACGTGGATCAAGGAGGGTTGCCAGCCAGTATTGGTCCTTCTCCTTGATACCACGAATACGAGGATCCTTACGCAGGCTTTGCAGGATCAGGGAGGCCATGCAGCGTAGGTTTGCTGAGGCATTCGGTCCGGAGTCCTCTGGGTCACTAAGGACGACAACGTCCGCAGCCACCTCCTCCCAGCCACGTACAAGTCCATGTGTTTCTTGGGACTGATCCCTTAAAGACTGCTGCTGATGCTGAGTGCCAGGCTCCACCTCCATACTGACACAATCTTCCTCCTCCTCCTCCTCCTCCTCGTCCTCTTCCTGTGTGATCGGCGGGCATGCAGGAACACTGTCTGGATAAAGGGGGCCTTGAGAGCTAAGGAAGTCCTCCTCTTCCTGCCTCTGTTCTGCCTCAAGTGCCCTGTCCATTATTCCACGCAGCGTGTGCTCCAACAGGTGGACAAGGGGGACAGTGTCACTGATGCATGCACTGTCACTGCTCACCATCCTCGTGGCCTCCTCGAATGGTGACAGGACAGTGCATGCATCCCTGATCATGGCCCACTGGCGTGGGGAAAAAAACCAAGCTCCCCTGACCCTGTCCTGGTGCCATAGTCGCACAGGTACTCATTGATGGCCCTCTGCTGCGTGTGCAGCCGCTGCAGCATGGCCAACGTTGAGTTCCACCTGGTGGGCATGTCACAGATTAGGCGGTTCTTGGGCAGGTTAAACTCCTTTTGGAGGTCCGTCAGCCGAGCACTGGCATTATATGACCGGCGGAAATGCACACAGACTTTCCTGGCCTGCCTCAGGACATCCTGTAAGCCCGGGTACCTGCCCAAGAACTGCTGCACCACCAAGTTAAGGACGTGAGCCAAACAGGGCACATGGGTCATTTGTCCCTGTCGGAGGGCAGAGAGGAGGTTGGTGCCATTGTCGCAAACCACCATTCCTGCCTTAAGTTGGCGTGGCGTCAACCACCTCTGAACCTGCCCCTGCAGAGCTGACAGAACCTCTGCCCCAGTGTGGCTCCTGTCCCCCAAGCACACCAGCTCAAGCACCGCATGGCATCTTTTGGCCTGCGTACTTGCGTAGCCCCTTGAACGACTACAGAGCACCGCTGGTTCCGAGGAAGAGGCCATGGAGGAAGAAGAAGAGGAGGGGGTGGAGGAGAGAGGTGTGTCACAATCAGCATTTTGGAGGCGTGGTGGCGGAACAACCTCCAACACTACTGCACCTTGTCCTGCATCCTTCCCAGCTGCCAGCAGAGTCACCCAATGTGCCATGAAACTTAGGTAACGTCCCTGTCCATGCCTGCTGGACCATGAGTCAGCGGTAATATGCACCTTACCGCTGACCGCCCTGTCCAGCGAGGCATGGACATTGCCTTCCACATGCTGGTAGAGAGCCGGAATCGCCTTCCGTGAGAAAAAGTGGCGTTTGGGTACCTGCCACTGAGGAACTGCACATTCCACAAACTCACGGAAGGGGGCAGAGTCTACCAACTGAAAAGGCAGCAGTTGAAGTGCTAGCAATTTTGCCAAGCTAGCATTCAACCGCTGGGCATGTGGATGGCTGGGAGCAAACTTCTTTCGGCGGTGCAGCAGCTGGGGCAGGGAAATTTGCCTGGTACAATCTGACGTCGGTGTACCAAAAGCAGATTGCCCACAAGTACTTGGCTGTGACACACCTAATTCTACACCTTCATTCCTCTCACTGCAGGTCTCAGAGAGGACTGGAGGTCTAGTGGGGTTGGAAATCTCAGCTGATGAGGAGCAAGGAGAGATCCTCTTTGTTCTTTGGTGTGGGTCTTTTAGATACGCTTGCCAACGAACTGCATGGCAGGTCAACATATGTCTGGTCAAGCATGTGGTACCCAAGCGGGAGATGTTTTGGCCACGTGAGATACGCTTGAGACATATGTTGCAAATAGCAGCGGTGCGATCTGATGCACTCGTCTCAAAAAAGGCCCACACCAAAGAACTTTTTGAATAACGCGCAGAGACTGCAGCGCCCTGCACATGTGGAGCTTTGGGGTGTGATGCAGTCAATGTGCTGCCCTTAGGCTGGCCCCTGGAGGGCATCCTGCCTCGTTGGTGATGTGCCGCCTCCTCCTCCTCCTCCTCCTCCTCTCTCCTATCAGGCACCCACGTTGAGTCAGTGACCTCATCATCCCCTCCCTCCTCATCACTGGAGCAAACCTGGCAGTATGCTGCAGCAGGGGGAGCATGACTGCCAGATTGCTGTCCTTCTTGGGCACCCCCTCTGTCCGTGCTCATGTTACTGCCTTCATCGAGCTCAGTATCATCATCAGAGCCTTCCAAACGCTGGGCATCCTCCTGGAGCATGTACCCAACACTGTGGTCAAACAGTTCGAGGGAATCCTCATGAGGACATGGTGGAGCTAGGGAAGGAGTCACTGATGACATTGAGCTGAGGGAAGAGGCCGCTGCTTTGCCAGACAAAGCACCCTGGGCATGGGTGAGAGAGGATGAGGAGGATGAGGACGGCTTGGTCATCCACTCGACCAAGTCTTCCGCATGTTGCGGCTCAACACGGCCAGCTGCCGAAAAAAAGGCCCAGCGTGTCCCATGGCCACGTGCTGATGAGGATGCACCGTCTCCACGACCAGCACTAGACACAGAGCCTGCTTGCCCTCTCTTATTGGCTTGTGACTGTCTGCCTCTCCTTCTTGGCCTTCCAGACATACTAATGGCCTGTAGCTGCACTAAGCTGGGATAGAACACCAGTAATTTTCTTCAGGTAGCTTTATATACTGTAACCAGACAAGCCTGCCTGTCAGTAGGAAGATAACAGGAACGGATCTAGCTGAACACTGTGAGCAGGACGCACTGTACTAAATGTAAATAGTCTAGCTGCCTGACCGTGGTACTAATAGGATCAATAGAACACCAGTAATTTTCTTCAGGTAGCTTTATATACTGTAACCAGACAAGCCTGCCTGTCAGTAGGAAGATAACAGGAACGGATCTAGCTGAACACTGTGAGCAGGACGCACTGTACTAAATGTAAATAGTCTAGCTGCCTGACCGTGGTACTAATAGGATCAAATAGAACACCAGTAATTTTCTTCAGGTAGCTTTATATACTGTAACCAGACAAGCCTGCCTGTCAGTAGGAAGATAACAGGAACGGATCTAGCTGAACACTGTGAGCAGGACGCACTGTACTAAATGTAAATAGTCTAGCTGCCTGACCGTGGTACTAATAGGATCAAATAGAACACCAGTAATTTTCTTCAGGTAGCTTTATATACTGTAACCAGACAAGCCTGCCTGTCAGTAGGAAGATAACAGGAACGGATCTAGCTGAACACTGTGAGCAGGACGCACTGTACTAAATGTAAATAGTCTAGCTGCCTGACCGTGGTACTAATAGGATCAAATAGAACACCAGTAATTTTCTTCAGGTAGCTTTATATACTGTAACCAGACAAGCCTGCCTGTCAGTAGGAAGATAACAGGAACGGATCTAGCTGAACACTGTGAGCAGGAGGCACTGCACTAAATGTAAATAGTCTAGAAGATAACAGGAACGGATCTAGCTAAACTGAATACAGTGTATATATATATATATGCAACACCTGGGATGCATATATATACACAATACACTGTAAGTGCAGCTAACTGACTGACTGTTCTGCCTAATCTATCTAACTCAAATCAAATGACACTGTCTGTCTCTCTCTCTCTCTCAATGAACGCCGGAACACACACTACACAGGGCCGCCGTGCAGGCGGCCTTATATAGTGTGGGGCGTGTACTAAATCCCCTGAGCCATAATTGGCCAAAGCCTCCTTGGCTTTGGCCAATTATGGCTCTCTGTTCAGGCGGCGCTGTGATTGGCCAAGCATGCGGGTCATAGTGCATGCTTGGCCAATCATCAGCAAGCAATGCACTGCCATGCCGCAGTGAATTATGGGCCGTGACGCGCCACACGAATTTGGCGCGAACGGCCCATATCGTTCGCAATTCGGCGAACGGGCGAACAGCCGATGTTCGAGTCGAACATGGGTTCGACTCGAACACGAAGCTCATCCCTACTGACGACTAGGGATGAGCCGAACACCCCCCGGTTCGGTTCGCACCAGAACCTGCGAACGGACCGAAAGTTCGCACGAACGTTAGAACCCCATTGACGTCTATGGGACTCGAACGTTCGAAATCAAAAGTGCTCATTTTAAAGGCTAATTTGCATGGTATTGTCCTAAAAAGGTTTTGGGGACCCGGGTCCTACCCCAGGGGACATGTATCAATGCAAAAAAAACTTTTAAAAACGGCCGTTTTTTCGGGAGCAGTGATTTTAATGATGCTTAAAGTAAAAAAAAAAAAAGTGAAATATTCCTTTAAATATCGTACCTGGGGTGTGTCTATAGTAGGCCTGTAAAGTGGCTCGTGTTTCCCGTGTTTAGAACAGTCCCTGCACCAAATGTCATTTTTAAAGGAAAAAATCTCATTTAAAACTGCTTGCGGGTTTAATGTCATGTCGGGTCATGGCAATATGGATGAAAATCAGTGAGACAAACGGCATGGGTACCCCCCAGTCCATTACCAGGCCCTTTGGGTCTTGTATGGATATTAAGGGGAACCCCGCACCCAAATTAAAATAAGGAAAGGCCCTATATACTCTGAACAGCAGTATACAGGCGGTGCAAACAAGACAGGGACTGTAGGTTTGTTGTTAAGTAGAATCTCTTTGTAACTTTGAACGGGTAAATTTTTAAAGCGTTTAGCTCCAGCCAAAAAATCTTTTTTAAGCTTTTTGGAAAACATAGGGAAGGGTTATCACCCCTGTGACATTTGTTTTGCTGTCTTTCCTCCTCTTCAGAAGATTTCACCTCACTTTTTGTCCCAATGAAAAATGTTTTTTGAAAATTTGGGTTTTTTGTGGAACAAGGATTGGAAAGCATCAGTGGAAAGGAGAAATTGTTTTCCCATATTAACTCTTACAGGAGAGAATTTCCCTTCCTAGGGGTAGATTTCATCTCACTTCCTGTTGTCTCCTTCCGTTTGCAAGTAGGAGTCGTTTGTAAGTTAGATGTTTGAAAGTAGGGTCCTGCCCTATATACTCAGCAGAAATTTGGGCCTTAGGTGTTGCTGTGGCCACAACACTGTAAGCCCTCACAGGGCCCTGCTGTGAAATATTAGATCAAGAATTGTAATTACATGCCCCTGTTGAACAGGAGCTGAAAAATTAGGCCTTAGGCACTGGTGCTGGTGCCACAACACTGCAACCCCTTACAGACACTCTAGTTGGAACGCAGGAACGAGCCCTGCTGCAAAGTATTGCATCAAAAATTGTAATTACACACCCCTGTTAGACAGGGGCAGAAAAATTGGGCCTTAGGCACTGGTGCTGGTGCCACAACACTGCAACCCCTCACAGACACTCTAGTTGGAACGCAGGAACGAGCCCTGCTGCAAAGTATTGCATCAAAAATTGTAATTACACGCCCCTGTTAGACAGGGGCAGAAAAATTGGGCCTTAGGCACTGGTGCTGGTGCCACAACACTGCAACCCCTCACAGACACTCTAGTTGGAACGCAGGAACGAGCCCTGCTGCAAAGTATTGCATCAAAAATTGTAATTACACGCCCCTGTTAGACAGGGGCAGAAAAATTGGGCCTTAGGCACTGGTGCTGGTGCCACAACACTGCAACCCCTCACAGACACTCTAGTTGGAATGCAGGAACGAGCCCTGCTGCAAAGTATTACATCAAAAATTGTAATTAACACGCCCCTGTTAAACAGGGGCTGAAAAATTGTGCCTTAGGCACTGGTGGTGGCGCCCAGAACCAAAAATGTTCTTACAAGCTATCAGCGTGATGATTGAGGAGGAAGAGGATAATTACTCAGGGATAGTCACTCAGCATCAGCATAGGCAGTCTTTGAAGGGATCTGAGATTTCAAAAAAAATTATTCGGTTACATCAGCATCAGGTGCTTGGTAGCTGGTGGTGATCCAAGACTCATTCATTTTTATGAAGGTCAGCCGATCGACCGAGTCGGTGGACAGACGCACCCTGTGATCGGTTACCACGCCTCCAGCAGCACTGAATGTGCGTTCCGAAAGAACGCTGGATGCAGGACAGGCCAGTAGCTCAATTGCATACTGTGCAAGCTCTGGCCAGTGATCCATCCTCAAGACCCAGTAACCCAGAGGATTTTCGGTGGGAAAGGTGTCCAAGTCTGATCTTGCCCCTAGGTATTCCTGCACCATGTAAAACAGACGCTGGCAATGGTTGCTGGAACCGATCATACCTTGGGGCTGCGGACCAAAAAATTGTCTGAACGCATCGGTCAGACGGCCACCTTCTCCACCGCTCCTTCTTTGACTGACCGAAGCCTCAGCAACACGTTGTCCAGAAACAGGAGTTTGTAACCTCCCAGTCTCTGGGAACGCATTGCACAGACCTTTCTGCAAGGCCTCCCGAAGATGTTTCATCCTCTGCTCCCTCTGCGATGGCAAGATAAGGTCCGCAACCTTACCCTTGTAACGTGGATCAAGGAGGGTTGCCAGCCAGTATTGGTCCTTCTCCTTGATACCACGAATACGAGGATCCTTACGCAGGCTTTGCAGGATCAGGGAGGCCATGCAGCGTAGGTTTGCTGAGGCATTCGGTCCGGAGTCCTCTGGGTCACTAAGGACGACAACGTCCGCAGCCACCTCCTCCCAGCCACGTACAAGTCCATGTGTTTCTTGGGACTGATCCCTTAAAGACTGCTGCTGATGCTGAGTGCCAGGCTCCACCTCCATACTGACACAATCTTCCTCCTCCTCCTCCTCCTCCTCGTCCTCTTCCTGTGTGATCGGCGGGCATGCAGGAACACTGTCTGGATAAAGGGGGCCTTGAGAGCTAAGGAAGTCCTCCTCTTCCTGCCTCTGTTCTGCCTCAAGTGCCCTGTCCATTATTCCACGCAGCGTGTGCTCCAACAGGTGGACAAGGGGGACAGTGTCACTGATGCATGCACTGTCACTGCTCACCATCCTCGTGGCCTCCTCGAATGGTGACAGGACAGTGCATGCATCCCTGATCATGGCCCACTGGCGTGGGGAAAAAAACCAAGCTCCCCTGACCCTGTCCTGGTGCCATAGTCGCACAGGTACTCATTGATGGCCCTCTGCTGCGTGTGCAGCCGCTGCAGCATGGCCAACGTTGAGTTCCACCTGGTGGGCATGTCACAGATTAGGCGGTTCTTGGGCAGGTTAAACTCCTTTTGGAGGTCCGTCAGCCGAGCACTGGCATTATATGACCGGCGGAAATGCACACAGACTTTCCTGGCCTGCCTCAGGACATCCTGTAAGCCCGGGTACCTGCCCAAGAACCGCTGCACCACCAAGTTAAGGACGTGAGCCAAACAGGGCACATGGGTCATTTGTCCCTGTCGGAGGGCAGAGAGGAGGTTGGTGCCATTGTCGCAAACCACCATTCCTGCCTTAAGTTGGCGTGGCGTCAACCACCTCTGAACCTGCCCCTGCAGAGCTGACAGAACCTCTGCCCCAGTGTGGCTCCTGTCCCCCAAGCACACCAGCTCAAGCACCGCATGGCATCTTTTGGCCTGCGTACTTGCGTAGCCCCTTGAACGACTACAGAGCACCGCTGGTTCCGAGGAAGAGGCCATGGAGGAAGAAGAAGAGGAGGGGGTGGAGGAGAGAGGTGTGTCACAATCAGCATTTTGGAGGCGTGGTGGCGGAACAACCTCCAACACTACTGCACCTTGTCCTGCATCCTTCCCAGCTGCCAGCAGAGTCACCCAATGTGCCATGAAACTTAGGTAACGTCCCTGTCCATGCCTGCTGGACCATGAGTCAGCGGTAATATGCACCTTACCGCTGACCGCCCTGTCCAGCGAGGCATGGACATTGCCTTCCACATGCTGGTAGAGAGCCGGAATCGCCTTCCGTGAGAAAAAGTGGCGTTTGGGTACCTGCCACTGAGGAACCGCACATTCCACAAACTCACGGAAGGGGGCAGAGTCTACCAACTGAAAAGGCAGCAGTTGAAGTGCTAGCAATTTTGCCAAGCTAGCATTCAACCGCTGGGCATGTGGATGGCTGGGAGCAAACTTCTTTCGGCGGTGCAGCAGCTGGGGCAGGGAAATTTGCCTGGTACAATCTGACGTCGGTGTACCAAAAGCAGATTGCCCACAAGTACTTGGCTGTGACACACCTAATTCTACACCTTCATTCCTCTCACTGCAGGTCTCAGAGAGGACTGGAGGTCTAGTGGGGTTGGAAATCTCAGCTGATGAGGAGCAAGGAGAGATCCTCTTTGTTCTTTGGTGTGGGTCTTTTAGATACGCTTGCCAACGAACTGCATGGCAGGTCAACATATGTCTGGTCAAGCATGTGGTACCCAAGCGGGAGATGTTTTGGCCACGTGAGATACGCTTGAGACATATGTTGCAAATAGCAGCGGTGCGATCTGATGCACTCGTCTCAAAAAAGGCCCACACCAAAGAACTTTTTGAATAACGCGCAGAGACTGCAGCGCCCTGCACATGTGGAGCTTTGGGGTGTGATGCAGTCAATGTGCTGCCCTTAGGCTGGCCCCTGGAGGGCATCCTGCCTCGTTGGTGATGTGCCGCCTCCTCCTCCTCCTCCTCCTCCTCTCTCCTATCAGGCACCCACGTTGAGTCAGTGACCTCATCATCCCCTCCCTCCTCATCACTGGAGCAAACCTGGCAGTATGCTGCAGCAGGGGGAGCATGACTGCCAGATTGCTGTCCTTCTTGGGCACCCCCTCTGTCCGTGCTCATGTTACTGCCTTCATCGAGCTCAGTATCATCATCAGAGCCTTCCAAACGCTGGGCATCCTCCTGGAGCATGTACCCAACACTGTGGTCAAACAGTTCGAGGGAATCCTCATGAGGACATGGTGGAGCTAGGGAAGGAGTCACTGATGACATTGAGCTGAGGGAAGAGGCCGCTGCTTTGCCAGACAAAGCACCCTGGGCATGGGTGAGAGAGGATGAGGAGGATGAGGACGGCTTGGTCATCCACTCGACCAAGTCTTCCGCATGTTGCGGCTCAACACGGCCAGCTGCCGAAAAAAAGGCCCAGCGTGTCCCATGGCCACGTGCTGATGAGGATGCACCGTCTCCACGACCAGCACTAGACACAGAGCCTGCTTGCCCTCTCTTATTGGCTTGTGACTGTCTGCCTCTCCTTCTTGGCCTTCCAGACATACTAATGGCCTGTAGCTGCACTAAGCTGGGATAGAACACCAGTAATTTTCTTCAGGTAGCTTTATATACTGTAACCAGACAAGCCTGCCTGTCAGTAGGAAGATAACAGGAACGGATCTAGCTGAACACTGTGAGCAGGACGCACTGTACTAAATGTAAATAGTCTAGCTGCCTGACCGTGGTACTAATAGGATCAAATAGAACACCAGTAATTTTCTTCAGGTAGCTTTATATACTGTAACCAGACAAGCCTGCCTGTCAGTAGGAAGATAACAGGAACGGATCTAGCTGAACACTGTGAGCAGGACGCACTGTACTAAATGTAAATAGTCTAGCTGCCTGACCGTGGTACTAATAGGATCAAATAGAACACCAGTAATTTTCTTCAGGTAGCTTTATATACTGTAACCAGACAAGCCTGCCTGTCAGTAGGAAGATAACAGGAACGGATCTAGCTGAACACTGTGAGCAGGACGCACTGTACTAAATGTAAATAGTCTAGCTGCCTGACCGTGGTACTAATAGGATCAAATAGAACACCAGTAATTTTCTTCAGGTAGCTTTATATACTGTAACCAGACAAGCCTGCCTGTCAGTAGGAAGATAACAGGAACGGATCTAGCTGAACACTGTGAGCAGGACGCACTGTACTAAATGTAAATAGTCTAGCTGCCTGACCGTGGTACTAATAGGATCAAATAGAACACCAGTAATTTTCTTCAGGTAGCTTTATATACTGTAACCAGACAAGCCTGCCTGTCAGTAGGAAGATAACAGGAACGGATCTAGCTGAACACTGTGAGCAGGACGCACTGCACTAAATGTAAATAGTCTAGAAGATAACAGGAACGGATCTAGCTAAACTGAATACAGTGTATATATATATATGCAACACCTGGGATGCATATATATACACAATACACTGTAAGTGCAGCTAACTGACTGACTGTTCTGCCTAATCTATCTAACTCAAATCAAATGACACTGTCTGTCTCTCTCTCTCTCTCAATGAACGCCGGAACACACACTACACAGGGCCGCCGTGCAGGCGGCCTTATATAGTGTGGGGCGTGTACTAAATCCCCTGAGCCATAATTGGCCAAAGCCTCCTTGGCTTTGGCCAATTATGGCTCTCTGTTCAGGCGGCGCTGTGATTGGCCAAGCATGCGGGTCATAGTGCATGCTTGGCCAATCATCAGCAAGCAATGCACTGCCATGCCGCAGTGAATTATGGGCCGTGACGCGCCACACGAATTTGGCGCGAACGGCCCATATCGTTCACAATTCGGCGAACGGGCGAACAGCCGATGTTCGAGTCGAACATGGGTTCGACTCGAACACGAAGCTCATCCCTACTGATGACCAACTGACCACTCTATCTCGACCATTTACAACACCGGAGAGCAAGAAAGTCATATCCAGTTTGCCCAAATCCATAGCCCCAGGGATTGATGGGTTCGCTAATGAATATTATCATAAATTCTTTGACACGCTAGCCCCCATCTGGTGAGCATATACAACATAGCAATGAGCAAAGGTAATTTCCCTAAAGAAATGCTACAAGCAGTAATCATCACTATACCCAAACCAGACAAAGATACCTCCCTCCCTAGCAACTATAGACCCATCTCATTACTCAATTCGGACATAAAAATATATGAAAAAGCTAATCCAATTAATCCAGACCAAGTAGGCTTTATCAAAGGATGTCAAGCTCCGGATGCCACAAGGAGAATTTTAAATATTCTTAAACATTACACAAAACTCCTTCGCTCTTTTTAGCAATGGATGCTGAGAAGGCATTTGATTGAGTGCACTGGGGGTTCCAAGAAGCTGTCCTAAGCAAATTCAGATTCTCAGGTCCAATCATGTCAGCCGTATTGGCACTTTATTCTCACCTGTCAGCCAAAGTCTTGACCTCCAGGAACCCTTTCCTCAGAATTCATGATCACTAACGGTACCAGGCAAGGGTGCCCACTATCCCCGCTTATTTTTGCTTTAATCATGGAACCCCTTGCGCACACTATCCGCACTTCTCCTAATGTGACAGGAATACAAATAGGCCCCACACAGAATAAAATCAGACTTTTCACAGATGACGTGATTCTAATAGCCACAAACCCACTCCACACACTCCAGGAGCTTCAAAAGATACTACATACCTTCAGTTCAATCTCATACTATAAGATCAATGAAAGTAAATCTCAAATCTTGGGTCTTAATATACCAACCCCGCTTAAAAACTCTATTACAGAACAATTCCCATTTACCTGGGTTAATACGTCTATTAAATATCTAGGAATCAATATCCCCACCAATTCAGCTAATGCCTATGAGTACAACTTCCAAACATTCCTTGAGAAACTCCCTGGAGAATTGACCACTCTATCCAAACTGGAACCATCTATAACTGGTAGAATGAACTTATTTAAAATGATTGTACTACCTAAATTATTATACCTTTTTCACACTATCCTCATCTCCATACCACACTCCTTCTCCAAAACACACTCCCTGATACTTAACTATATCTGGAAAGGTAAGAAACCAAGATGCACTACCTCTATACTCATTAAACAACGAACCTCCGGTGGGCTATCACTCCCGGATATCTACCACTATTACCTAGCCTCTCTCTTAGACAAAACTTGTAACTGGTGGACCCTAGACCCACAAAAGATATGGTCCCGTATGGAAAACGCTCTCTTGTCATCTAGACACTCCAGGGCTCATATAACAGCTTGTCTCCTACACACTCAAACACATAAATCACCCTACCCCTCTATCCAGACAACTATCCAAGCGTTGAACATATTATCTAAACACAATTATTCCAACATATCACAACAAAAAGTCCCTGTCCCTATAGAGTACCTTGAACTTCAAATCCCCGGCCTGCAACTCTCTACTTGGGTAGGTAGTGACATCTGAAACACACAACACATAGTGGTGGAAGGAAAACTCTTCTTTGCAGATCTTCAAATAAAATACCATCTGCCAAACTCTGAGTACTATCGCTATATTCAAATATCGCAACTTTTTAAAAAGGTAAGATCCCTTCACCGGTAACAGTAGAGGAAGAGATATATAAATTCTATGACCTAGATACTTATAAGATTAAAGGGAACAAGAATTAGATCAACAATACTCTGCACAGTCATGGAAATCATTCTTACTCTGGACATATAAATCTACACTATGCACGGACCACTGGGAACTCTTCCAGAAAATAACACATAGGTGGTACTACACCCCATATAGATTTTCAAAAATATCACCAACTCAGCAACTCCAGAAAATGCTGGAGAAATTGAGATTCCACAGGCTCCCTTATACATATACTATGGTACTTTAAATCTTTCAGATCATACTGGAATCAGATTTTTAAAATAATCTCAGAATTCACTCCACAGCCTACTTCTCCCTCGATTGAACAAGCCCTTCTACATCTGCATATTACTAGTATCCCACACAAATCCAGAGTTATTTTAGTCCACATCCTTTTGTCTGCTAAACTCAATATAATGAGAAACTGGGGATCCATAAACACCCCTAGCATATCAGATGTCATCAGAGAAGTCAATAGATGTTGTTTTTTTAGAATGGATATTTGCTATAAAAAATGACTCTTTGGCAAAGTTTAACTCAATGTGGGGCCCATGGCTAGCTCATCCACAAACTTCTACAGCATAAATACGAACCCCCCCTATATATGGGTTGCCTTCTTACCAAAGCTATAACACCTCTATGGTTCCATTTACATGACTGACTATCCCAAGTAGTATAAAGTTTGAGTCCACACAATGCATAATGTATGTACCTGACTATGTGTGTTTTCCTTTTGGTTTGTTAGTGTTGTATTATCTTTCCCCTTCCACTCCCTCCCACTGGGACGATTAAGCCCCTGCTTTTCCCTCTCTGATCCCACTACCAGCTTATATATGCAAAGTTTTAGTGGGAAAAGATGTAACATAAGGGTTGGATGTGTTGTCTCCCCCTCAGAGCACAGTGTGTTCCCAGATGGGGTGCCTGGGTGGGAAGACAATGCCCCTTACCCTTCATTAAGCTATTACACGTCTTTTCCATGTTCAAATAAGCTTGTTACTTGTTACTCTGTCATCTGTAACCATACGAATAAGTACTTTTATTATGTATTGATATCAGATACCACTTTTCATTGTCTTATTTTCTGTTTGATAAAACCAAATAAAAACATTGAACAATAAAAAAGTGTGGATCACTGGTGCCTACTTGCTGTTCATATTTTTGTGCAGCCATCTGATCTGGTGAGTGCACTATACTAGTAGTGGTGCACATCGTGGGGACCTGGTGATTTTTGTGATGCTTACTTGTTTTTCACATTTTTGTGCAGCCATTTGATCCGGATTAAGTACACAAATAGCCCCTACATACAAGACCTTTTGAGCCTGTTGGGTTTTAGGGGGTACCTCAAGCCCTTTGGGTCTGTTAAGGATTTGAATGAGGACTCCACCCAAAGAAAACACACAAAAAATGTATGAGGTCACCCTAAAAATCCATACCAGACACTTAATCCAAGTATGCAGCTTAGCTGGTCAAAAAATGGGGGAGCAGAAGCATGCAGCCTCCTTTTTGAACTTTACAAGGCCACATTGCCTTGAATTCTCCCCGGCAGAGAACCTTGTCCTTATGTTGATGAGGGACCCACAGTGTTATCGAGGTCTCTGGGCAGGGGGCTTATTGGAATCTGGAAGCCTCTATTACTAATAAGGGGGTCTCCAGATAGTGCCCTTCCATTTATAAAAACAAGTTGTAACTAGGTAAAGATGCTCAAATGTTTGACAAGTCCTTTATAAAAAAATATCCAACTTAGATTTTCTTTGGCCCACAAAGCATGATTTCTTTCTTAGTAACATTAAAACATGGATTACTTCTTGGTATTCTTGCTTTCAATCCAGTATAAAAAATAACCCCTTCAGATTGTTCTTTCACTTAGTAATAAGCCACTGGGGGATCTCTTTGAAGTCCCCTGATGCTTTCATTCTCATTCCCTTTCTCCCTTTCTTTCCTTGCTTTTCTTTCCTTGCTTTCCTTTCTTTCTTTCTCTTAGCCTGTCATCATTTGGGGTATTTAACTTCTTTTTGTCTCTTCCTGGTTTTGTCTGGAAATGTTCACAAATCTCATATATTAGTTTCCATACTCCTGAATTTGTTGCACCACCAAGACATTTTGTAATTGTTTCATAAACATACAGTAGTTGTTTTGCCAATATTGCAATCAAAACATTTTCCTTCTGCAGATTAATTATTCTCAGATTTAATTTCCAGCAGGATAATGTTCCTTGTAGTACATTCAAGGAAGTAAAGAACTGTTTTTCATCCCATCATATGTTATTGACTGTCTCTGGAAACAGCCCAGACCTAAACCTTACTACAAACCTCCAAGCTAAACTACATCATGTTGTTAGAAAAGAAAGACCAAGAAACAAAGAACTTAAAGAATCTATAATAAAGTGTTGATAACACCAGTAGAACTTAAAAATGCAGTGTGTTTTAAACCATAAATATACACATTTGTTATTGCTTCTATAGACCAAAGTATAACATGTTTGTACATAAAGTGTACCATATCATTCCTGTTTAAATAGATATAATAATAAATAGTATAATATTGTATTTGGATTCGATTTGTAATAAAATCATATATACCATGAGGAGTTTCAGCACCTCAAATTAGACAAATCCTAATTTTTTTTTAAAGTGTTCACAGTTTTGACTACTGGTATACTTAAAGCAGAACTCCGGGCAAAAACTTTTTTAGATATCCTTTTTGCTTATTTCCTACCTTTAATGAATATGTCACCCATCTTCTTGTTACCTAAGTAGTTGCTCTGTATTAGCCCAATGATTTTCAAATAAAACTGTTAATAACCAGGGGTTTCCTGTCTGTAAGACCGGTGGCTGCGATTTCTCCTATTCCCCCAGCCAACGGTCTTGGCGCATCCCATTTGTTGTTCTATCTACAGCAAGCAGTGATGTATTTCCATCCCTGCTTGCTGTAGTGGGAGGATCAGGTCTCACAGACCCCCAGTCTGTACAGCCCATGGAGGTGGTGTCCTAATTCTGCATACAATCAGCCCAGTTGAAAACTGTACTGCCCACTCCCTATCAGTCTCCTATCTCCACACCTCTCTCAACCAGCTTGTCATTCCTCCTTGGGCCACCTGTCACTGCCGCCGGACACCTTCCCGCATCTTACTCTTCCCCTTCCATGTGTCTCTAGATCCGTTTCTCCCTCTCATTCACCTCATTGCCTGATTCCTACATCTTCCTCTCCCCCTCACTGCTTCACCTGTGCTTCTGGATGTCCCCCCTCCCATCCTATGCTCCCCCTTTCCCCCAGCAAGGATGCTCTGTGAGCTGGCTCCTCTCTCTTACCTGTCACGTCTACCCCAAATGCAGGTGGTCAGACACTATAGCTGGCTACTGTGTGTTTCACTAATAGCAGCCCAGTTTCCCTTAAGGAAAGCAGGCCTACCAGTACTTGGTTGCCCCCAGGACTTAGAGAGATACTTGCAGTTAGTAGACAGGTAGCGTGGTTCTATGGCAGTCCAGGTAAAAAGGCAGGCTGAGTTCAAGGAATAGTCCAATAATCTGGTTTTGAAGTCATACACAGGGAAATCCAAACTAGTAAAGCAGGTCAGACAGACAGGGAGCTTGATCAGGAACAACATAGGTATCACTCACTATCACAAGCAAAGAACTGAGTGTTTGGCTTGCTTATAAGAGGTAACTGACCACATCAATCACCTAGCAGGTGGACACAGACAGGGAGAATGCAATAGCCAAAACCCGGATGCTGGAGTGAGGAGCAGGTGTAAAGTGATCCTAACATTACCGCTGGCTTGGAGGGCTGCAGGGAAGTCACATAGGATTTAATTAATAAAAATAGATTCCCAATACCCCTCACTGCTCTGACCCAGTACTGACCCCCCCACTGATGCCTAATTGCTAGCTGACTTCCCTCCAGCCAGCTTTAGCTACTGCAGGAAAGCTTCATGCCATGCCAGGGAATACAAGTCTGTCAAAGTATCGTCTTCTCTCCATCGCTCTCTCACACCTTCTGTACTGCAGCACTAACCAACACCCACCTCCCTGCAGCTGCTGTCTGGCTTTCCCTCCTCCCTCTCCCACTGGCTATAGCCACTGCTGGGGCGGGATATCGGTGTGGCTGCCGATGTTCAGGGTGGAGAGCGGGGGGAGGGCAGGTAAACATGTCATGTTTACCAGCCCCTTCCCAAATAAACACAGCGTTTATTCATCACTGAACACTAAAACTGTGTTTACTTTAGTTTGTGAATGAATCGGAGCCTCTGTGAAGAGACTTCTATTCATTCATATGCAGCGTTGCTGAGACTGCAGAGAAAGGGAGTGGGGACTCTGTCCTCAGCCCCTTTCTCTGTCTCAAAATGTTTTTTATTGACTTAAAAACATAACAATAAAATAAGTTTTATATCAAATATCAATACACAGGATCAGCAAGAAGGTACTGTTGCATAGTGTAGTTAAAACTAATAAAAGAATAATACAGGTGCACGCCGCTACCTAAATAAGGCACATGAAGAAAAATGCAGGTCCCTCAAATGAAACCTCAGAGGGAACAATGGCTTCTAAGCCTCATGTCACATAGATCCCTTGATACTTTTATAAATCAAAGCCTAGGTCCAAAGGGGCATAGAAGTGCATGAAAAGAACTAGCTATCAAAGAGATTGAACCCCATAATAAGCCCAACCAATGGAAACATCTGGAGATCATAAGAATAGAAAGGGGCGAGAAAAAGAGAGTGAATAGAGAAATAGGAAAAAGGTAGGAAACAAAGAGGGAGATAGAAGAAAATCTAGTGACCAGTTAGGAGCATTCCCACACTGAGATAGGGGATGCAGTGCAACCTATGGAATTAGAGATATGTGCATATATGTAGCCCATGGTTCCCACATAGCCTCAAATCTCCATTAAGAGTCTGAGAGCTTTCTGATCATCTTCTCTTGGGCCATAATCCAGGAGATGTTCCTCTTTGCCATAGTAAAGGAAACAAAAGGTTGCTTCTGGGCATTGGCAATGGTTAATTTAGCCTCTGTGAGAATAAAAAGAATGAGACTTTGTAAGATTTTAGAAGCTGAGTCTACCGGGAGTTTGAGAAGAGCAATGTGCGGGAACTTTGGCACCGGGAGACCTGTGATCTTTCGGAGAATACTAAAAACGTTGTTCCAGAAGCCTCTGATTTTAGGGCAGTCCCACCAAACATGCAGCATACAGTATCTGTATATGTTCGCTGCTTCGAAAACAGAAAGGAAAGGCTGAGGGGTGGAGCTTAGCCAATCTAGAAGGAACCAGGTACCACCCTATCATTACTTTTAAATTGGCTTCCACTAAGATTATATTTATTACCCCCTGGGAGGCCATGTAGGAGTTCCTGTTCCAATTTTAAAAATATTTAAAATAACCTTGTAAAAAAATATGAAAAAAGTAAAAAATTGAAGTTGAAATAAAATAACAAAAAAAAATAGTAAGGCCTCATTCACACAGGGCATACTGGAGCGTATACTTGTGTGAGGCCATATTTGCCACCATGAGGATGCACAGATGTTCTGTGCATCCTCATGCAAGCAGTTCCATTTGTGTCAATTGGGACACAGTGGCTGCAAGGACACAGTCACTGTTCTCAATTTGACATCAGTGTGGGTGCAGGTGCATGGCCCTGAACTCACACTGTCTGCGTTCAAGGTTGTGCACCTGCACCAGCGCAGATGTCAGATTGGGAGCAGCGACTGTGTCCATGCAGCTGCTGCATCCCAATTAGCATGAATGGGACTGCCTGCGCATGGGTGCATGGAATACCTGTGCATCCCTGTGCGTTTAAACACAGCCTTCAGGGCGGAGCTTGCAGTAGAAGGAGATGGACGCTCACTAGCTGAGCTCCTCTGCACTCAGGGACAAACCGGCACCCATCATCTGTTTTACCTGCCAGAAAAGGCACAACATATACCAGCGGACCCGCAGCACATCCCGGGGATCCGACTGAACATGCCGCGGAGGAACAAAGAGTTCCGTAAGCCACAAAAACTCACAGAATACTATCCGCTCGGGCCTAAGCAAGATGGCGGCGGAACGAAAGAGCGAGGTATGTCTAGCACTCCTCAATACAGCCAAGGGAAAGTCAATCCACACAAACGAAATGCCCCACAAAGGAGCACTCAGTCTCCGATTCACACTCCTACCTTGGGAAGCCCAGAAAAGGTGAGGGTGAGGCTGGATGCCTCAGATGCAAGCCAAGATATGACACAAGGCCTAGATTCAGGGAAGGACACCAGAGACCTCCCTGACTCCATAGATCTATTCCCCACTAACAATCAGCGTAACAATCAGTGTCTCTTAGAAGCTCATTGCATGCTGACACAAGTTTGGAATGGAACTAAGAGAGACTACATCCAGAGTAGATCACATAGAACATAAAATGGGGGAGTTTGCGACCACCATTAATGATCTTGTTGATGCCCATGATGGCAATACTGATGAACTGGACGCTATTAAAGCTAAAATGGCAGACATCGAAGACCGCTTCAGGAGAAACAACATAAAAATAAGGGGGGTCCCCGAGTCAGTCCAACAATCTGACCTACGCACCTATACAGCACAACTATTTCAGGCTATAATCCCTGAATTATCTGACCTGGACATTACAGTGGACAGGATCCACCGCTTACCCAAACCATCCCACCTACCAGACAACATACCCAGAGATGTCATACTCAGGCTACATTTTTTTCAAACGAAAGAGCGTCTGATGACAGCCGTACGCAACAAAGACCTCTTTCCATCACAGTACAAAGACCTACAATTCTTTGCAGACTTGTTCCAATTCACTCTACAGAAACAGAGGAACCTCAATACAATATCTAAGGCTTTGAGGAACCATAAAATCACCTATAAGTGGGGGTTCCCTACAAAACTGATCATAACAAGGGATAGTAAGGAGCATGTGGTGGATAACCTCGCCAAAGGGATACTCCTACTTCAAAAATGGCATATTATACCGGATGATGTGCATAGAGACCACAACACAAAGAGCCATGATCATATTGCTGAAGATTGGAACCTGGTCACCTCCAAGAATGCCCGCAAACATATCTGACCCAACCGAAATCAATACAGGTTACAAATAACTGTCCCCTGAAACAGAGGAATTAACTGTTAAGCTGAACTGGAATTTTGCATAACCCCCGATTACTATATGAGTGACTCATTGTCACACCTAGGTCGTAAGGACCCACTCACTGTTTTATGTTCTACTTTACTATTTTCTTTCTTTTCAGTTAATCACAAGTTATCTCCGCAGCCGCAGAACTTTGCTACATCCCTCAAGTTTGACCAAGACGCACAGCAGAACTACTACAACCTTATCCTCCCATACTTTCGTCGCATCAAGATCTATTTTGACAAGCTAACCACCAAATGTAAGTGTTATATACACATGCTCCATTGTGCACTCAGTTCTACATTCAAAAGATGCCTATAACTTTTCTAACAGTTAATGCCAGAGGACTAAATCATCCGGCTAAACGCAGATCCATGTGGAAAGAAGCGATTCAACATAAAGGTGACATTATCTGTGTACAAGAGACGCATTTCAAAAAGCAGGCTCAGCCAACATGCTCTCACCCTAAATTCCCGCATATATTTTATGCAAACTCTAATAGCAAAAGACTAGGAGTTCCCACAGCAATAAAGGACACAGTAGCCTTTCACCTTCATAATGACATACAAGATGCACAAGGCAGATATCACATCTTGGTATGTGATATCAATAATACCACTTATACAGTGGTAAACGTTTATGCCCCTAATACTCATCAGACCCGCTTTCTTCATAAACTATTGAAAAAAGTGCTGCGAGTACAAAAGGGTTACCTGATACTCTGCGGGAACTTTAACCTGCCACCGGACCCCAACATGGACTCTAGTTCAATAACCAAGAAAAAACCCCAGACACTTCAACCCTTTTTGAAGACTTATGATGTATATGATGCATGGAGATGCCTTCATGCTTCAGAAAGGGACTACTCCTTCTTTTCAGCTAGCCACAAAATGTATTCTAGACTGGATCTTTTTTTGACAGATAGATGGTTAATAACCAAAATTAAGGCATCTCAGATCAATAACATTACCTGGTCAGATCACGGTTTCACTGTTGGTGGATGACCAATCCATCAGCAGTGCCACCTTTATTTGGAGATCCAATCCACACCTATTCCAAGATGATCCTTCCAGGTCTGCTTTACAAAGGGATCTGAAAGAATTTTTTGATCATAATGTGGGATCAGTTAATGACCCTTTTGTTACATGGAACACACATAAGGCGTTTATGAGAGGTTTTCTAATTAAGCTGGGAGCCAGAGCTAAGAAGAAGAGGGGGCAGCGCATATTGGATATCTCTAAACAAATCCAAACATTAGGGGATCAAAACAAAGCCAATTTCACTCATAAGACAACTGAAGAACTAACCAAATTGAGATATGATCTACGTTTAATACTGCTGGAGGATTTTGAGAAATCTTCCAGGAGGTTGAAAATGACATATTATGCCACTGGAAATAAGGCAGGGAAATTATTAGCAGCTCGCTTACGAGGTCTTAGACATAAAACCAAACTTCCCTGCATTATTTATCCAGAAACTCAGACTAAATTATACCATCCCCAGGCCATAGCAGATGCCTTCAGCACTTATTATGGGTCTTTATATAATCTAAAAAAAGATCCACAAGTAATTCAACCATCAACTGACACTATTTCATGAATTTCTCAGCAAAATAAATCTACCTCATCTTACAGAAAACCAAACTGAAGCACTGAACTTCCCTTTCACAACACAAGAGGTGTCTCAAACGATAGATTCATTACCCAAAAATAAATCTCCTGGACCAGACGGATTTACAGGCGAATATTTCCAAACATTTAAGGAAATATTGTCACCTAGACTCACTGAGATATTTAACCAAGCTGCCTCCACCTCCTCATTTCCCTCTGAAATGTTGAAAGCGATGATTGTAGCATTGCCGAAGCCAGGGAAGGAACCAGACACCCCACAAAATTTCTGCCCAATATCCTTACTTAATAATGACTTAAAATTATATGCCAAACTAATAGCCAGAAGAATAGTTGATCTCCTCCCATCTCTAATTCACCCAGACCAATCTGGTTTCACCAAAGGACGCCAAACAGCAGATGCAACCAGACGCTTGATTAATCTTGTACACACAGCCAAAAAAACTGGGACGCCTTCTCTGCTCCTTGCTTTGGATGCAGAGAAGGCGTTCGATAGGATCCATTGGACATATTTAGAACAAGTTTTGGCTAAATTTGGTTTTGCAGGCCAAATATATCAAGCTATTATGGCACTTTACACAACACTGTCAGCACAAGTTTACATATCTGGTATGCTTTCTACCCCATTTGATATAACAAATGGGACACGCCAAGGGTGCCCATTATCCCCATTAATTTTTAACCTATTAATGGAACCCTTGGCAGCATATATACGTCAACACCCCAAAATTAAGGGTTTAACAATCGGGAACAGAATGCATACCATCAGTCTATTTGCGGATGATATAATTTTAATTCTTTCAGACGTAACGTCCTCTCTGGCTTTGGTTCATGATGCTTTACATTTATTTAACGCTATATCTTACTATAAAGTAAATGATACCAAATCCTATCTATTGGGACTGGGTCTCGCCGAAAAAGTGAAACAAAACATTACTTCTAAATTCCCATATAGATGGAAGGAAAAAGGCATTGCATACCTGGGGATCACTCTTACACCTAAAATCTCAGAATTAGTTAAAGAAAACTATACCCCATTTCTGGACTCCTTGAAACACAAACTAGACAGACTGCAAAGGTTTGAACTTTCCTGGACAGGCAGACTTGCAGCATTTAAAATGCAAATTCTACCACAATTCCTCTATCTATTTAGGACCTTACCAATACCAGTTCCACAATCCTTTTTCCAACAAGCACAATCCACAGTTGACAGATATTTGTGGGCAGGTAAAAATTAAACAGATGGGGGGGATAGGACATGTTTCTATAAAAGATTACTATGCAGCTACCATATTAACCCAAGTAAAGGACTGGTTTCCTCAAAACACTACCACATTATGGTCGGACCTAGAGAGCGCACAAATCAAGGGGGGGAACCTATATAACTACCTAATTTCCAGTCCACATCACTATACCAAATCATCGTCGTGTGCACCTACCATACAGGCTTCTATTGAATCCTGGAAATACTTACTTACAAATATAACTCTAGACGACCCACAAATTCTTCTAAAATTCCCGATCACAGCCTTGGAACATGTTATCCCTGACTTCTTACTAACAAATTGGTGTACAAGCAAAATACTCCTCTTAGAGGATCTTTTTATAGGACCAACACTGAAAACATTCAGAACATTACAGATCGAACACTCCATACCAGCCTCCGAGATCTACAAATATATCCAATTATCCCACCTACTAGACAAAAAAGGTAACAATCTACTTACCCAATTACCTTGGAAATTAGCTCTCTTCTACACAAACGCCAAATCGACTCAAAAAGGCACATCATTAATATATAAATACTTACAAGATAAACACACCTTTAGTAAAACTACTAATATTACAGCGTGGGAAAGGGACTTTGAAAGGACCTACACAGAAGAACAGTGGAAGAAAGCATTCAGGGTTACATATAATTCCACAAGAAGTGCTAACCTTTGGGAATTGTACTATAAAATACTATTGCGGTGGTATCTTACCCCATACAGGGTTTCCAAATTTGTTACTGGAGAATCCCCAGATTGTTGGAGGAATTGTGGTCACAGGGTACATTGTCACACGTACTGTGGTCTTGCCCACGCCTTAAAGGTATTGGACCCTTGTGTTCACCACTATAGAACAAATCTCAGGTACTAAAGCTACATATTCCCCAGGTATGGCACTTCTGTCATTAGGAATAGATTTAATACCTGCACCACTGAGAACATTGGAAGGAGATTAGCCCACCCCCAATAGTGGAAACCCTACGTATAATGAACACCCATAGTGCTTATGAGATACAATTTGCTCGTAGCTGGGGGAATTATAACCAGGCTTCTAAAATATGAAATACCTGGTTAACATGGTATCCAAAAAACTCAGGTCTCAGTTTCTATGGGAACGTAAAATAATATATAACAAAATGATATATATAACAAGTCAATCTATTACGGATGATCAATAGACACACTTTTCTAACTGCGGATATATGTTAAACAGTTTTGTTACTATTCCTTTTGTTGTGTTGTTTATATGTTGTCCAAACAAGAGACATAGCAAGCAAGTATGAAATATACCTATGTTATGATTGGAAACTAGATTCATCAGGATACTTTTGGGTTGCGAAACCCTCCCTCTACTGGACACAGTTAGCTCCCAAGGGGGTGTCTTGGGGTGGAGAGTAACACCCATGGTATACCTATTTCCTCAAGATGTAACATGAATATATACAAATATATATACTTGCTTTAACATTAACCTTTAAAAGTACAAAATTGAGACAACTCTCATTGAATGTATTTTATTTTATTTTTCTGTTCATTACTTATTGGAAAAATCAATAAAAACTTATTGAAATTAAAGACAGCAGAAAAATGGGGTTCCCCTGAGTGGATTTTCCCGGCACTTGCACATAAATTGTATATAGTAGCAGAGTACAGACTCATATAGAGAATAAAAAAGTATTTTTATTTAATCAGGAAATTCATTTTCTAAAAACATTGTGGACGTCATAAATAACAAAACAGATTACATAATTGACATGGTTCGTATACATCAGTCAACAATGATATTGTATACAGAAAAAAAAAATCTCTTTTCAAACCCGACGCGTTTCGGGGTACATAATATATCAATCCTTCAGGGGAATAATTGAAAAGAGGGATTCATCTAATTTAATTGGAAAAAATATATGATAAGTCAGTTGATTATAGTTATCAATAGAAATCTGTTTAGAGGTAAAATGATCAGTTGATCACTTGAACATGTTATCATTGGTTACTCTGAGGAAAAGTTTAAAAACCACATGAAAGAGCGAGGCATATTAAGAGGGATGGTAGCCAAGTATATAGATGTAGATACAGGTGCTGTTCCTTAAATATAGTAAATTCAAATAGATGTTGGTAGACCATAAGTCCACAAGGAGGCACAAGGTTTCACCTATCCCTGTCCCTCCCGTGGAATAGGGAAGTAAGATGCCATCTCCTTCTCCTCTTCTTGACCCTATATGGACTACTCTTTTTCTATCTACACACGACATAGTAGTATAGCACATTCGTTGTTTTTGCCGTATTGTTTGCATGTACTATAAACTCTTGATATGTCGGGTATGTCACACATATGACCCCAATAAGATAAGTCATTCTAAACCCTCAAGGTAGACCCATCAGTGATATTAGAAGCTTCTGTTAACTAAATTTGGTGTTGAAAATTGACAGGATGTGTGTAGTTTATAACCTCCTCCCCTCCTTACATTTCCCTGGGCTTGCTTGGCTTGCATTTCAGTGCCTGTCCAAGTTACCTTTAAGGTATGAATTGTCAAGCAATGTAATACATGGGGTCATGTGTGAGCCTATGCGGACATCTCGGGAATACTCTATACAGAAAGGACTTATACATGACCATGTTTATTAAGATCATTTGATGTAATCCATGAATGTAATGATTGTTATGCCTGTCTGTATTAAACTAGAATAAGTTTAATGCAAAGTATTTGATATGTCAATGAACTGCATATCATATTCAATCATTGTGACCATGCACGCTATGCCTTAGCCCTCCTTTTATACTGTAAACCAGTTTTTGCCCTTTTATAAGTCAATCATTTATAACAGGCATTGTCAAGTATATAACTGTATTGAATTTCTAGGATTTCCTTTTGCTGTTCCCTATTGACCTTTTAGTACTGAGTATATACAACCCAATGGTTTTTCTAAATATGGTACAATCAACAAATATTTCCATCCAGCTTGTTTATTATGCTTAAATACAACCATTTCTCCACCCTGGTTGCCTCTCGTTTTGCCCCCCCCCCGGGGTGCATCTGGCCCGAGCGATTGCCCGGCACGGAAAGCCGCCCAGGGTCCTTACCTGGGCGGCGCTACAGAGGTTACTAGGGCGACCGAACATCCACGCCCATTGCCTCCATATTGCCACTCCGGCGGACTGAGCATGTCCGCCGGATAGGCATGTCCGTGTCGGTGGGATGGGTGTGTGCGACGTCGCCCCAACGTCACTGCGCTCGCGCATGCGCGGCAGGGGCGGCGCAGTGCATCCACATCTCAGGGTGTAATTAAGGCTTCCCAGCTGACGGGCTCCACTACACAGCTGAGCGCGATTGCAGCGCCAGCTGATTGGAGCCCGTCCACTACATATATCAGCCCCACTCAGTCCCAGCTAAGGCGCTCTACCTGCCGGACGCTTGGATGCGTGGTCAGCTGTATTTATACACTACTCAATCAAGGTACTTATTTATTTCTCTTGCTACAACAAATTAGGATATGGCTGTGCTCTCCTCTCCCTTTTGTAATCTTCACTTGGGAATATACAAATGGTTCTACTGCTTTTTTCTTCTGAGACTTAAACATCAGTCTCTCCTATAACCCAGGTCTTTAACACACTCAACCACAGAACTAGATCCATATTTGTGAAGCAGTGCTAACAAAGCAGTTAAGACTATTGCATCATTAATGACATATAACCTGTGCAAGTCTCACACTACCTGTATATATTATACACATTTGGTATTTCCCTATACATACTTTATTATAAATATATATATAAAACAAAACTATAAATCTACTATACAATACAGGCAAATTATGTTATATAAATTTTAATATGTATTTGACAATTCCCCACACCAGCCTGCCCCCTAATTGCTCTAATATTTTCACAATAGAATACTCTTATACTCCCGATACTCATTCAATTTTTTGTTTACAGGGTTGCCTTTTTAGCCCCAGTATATCGCTCTGGCCTGCACGCGTCCGGGAGGGACAGGGATAGGTGAAACCTTGTGCCTTCTTGTGGAGACTTATGGTCTACCAACATCTATTTGAATTTACTATATTTAAGGAACAGCACCTGTATCTACATCTATATACTTGGCTACCATCCCTCTTAATATGCCTCACTCTTTCATGTGGTTTTTAAACTTTTCCTCAGAGTAACCAATGATAACATGTTCAGGTAAGTGATCAACTGATCATTTTACCTCTAAACAGATTTCTATTGATAACTCTATACAATAATCAACTGACTTATCATATATATTTTTCCAATTAATTTAGATGAATCCCTCTTTTCAATTATGACCCTGAAGAAGGACTGATATATTATGTACCCCGAAACGCGTTGGGTTTGAAAAGAGATTTTTTTTTTTCTGTATACAATATCATTGTTGACTGATGTATATGAACCATGTCAATTATGTAATCTGTTTTGTTATTTATGACGTCCACAATGTTTTTAGAAAATGAATTTCCTCATTAAATAAAAATACTTTTTTATTCTCTATATGAGTCTGTACTCTGCTACTATATACAATTTATGTGCAAGTGCCGGGAAAATCCACTCAGGGGAACCCCATTTTTCTGCTGTCTATGTTTTATTGGATGTGGCACGGCTCCCTTTTCTCTTCCTAGGAGAGTTGGTCGCTCTTTTCCTATTGAAATTAAACACAGCCTTCACACAGATGTACACTTTTTTGCTAGAAAACTACTTAGAACCCCAAACATTATATACAGTATATTTCTTAAGCAGAGGCCCTAGAGAATAAAATGGTGGGTGTTGCAATTTTTTATGTCGCACAGTATGCGGTGTGTGCAGTGGTTTTTCAAACGCAAATTTTTTTAAACACTTTAATAAATTTTACTGCACACAAACATGATATAATACACACTTTTTTGGTGAAATATAAAATATTATGTTACCCCAAGTAAATAGATACCAAATATGTTACGCTTTAAAATTACATATCGCGTTGGAACACTGCTAAACACTGCTAAACTACAGTACCTAAAAATCTCTATAGACAACACTTAAAAACCCTTTACAGGTTACAAGTTTACACTTACACAGGAGGCCTAGTGCTAGAATTAATCCTCTCACTCTGACATTTGCAACAAAACCTCAAATGTGTGGTGCGATCATCGTTTACACATGCATGCGGGATTTATGTATGAGTGCGAGACTTAAGTGTGTGGGGGGATCAGGGACTTTAAGTAAAATTTAAAAATTGTTTTGCACTTTTTTTAATTAACTATATTGCTATCACAAGGGATGAACAATATCCCTTCTAATGGCATGGGCTGCAACAGGTCCTCTTTATGGAGAGATCTGAGGTGTATTAGACCTCCTCTGGCCTCCAAAGCAGCCAATAAGATAGAGATCAGCCTGATCGGTTGGTTCACTGGCTGGTAACTGGCCAGTAAACACAGTACTGAAGCTGGAAGTGACAAAATCCTTGTTGCTTACAGTTTCTAGTGTCACAGAGAGGGAGGAACAATGTCAGTTCCTCTCTGTGCAGTCCACAGAATGCCGCTGGTCAAAACAGTCCCAGGCTCCCAGATGAGACAGAAGAGCCCAAGAAAGGTGGCAGTGACAAGGTGGGTACCCCCTTCCGCTGCCTGTAGAAGTGATCGTGTGGCTCTACATCTGCTAAAATCACTTCTACAAGAAACAGCATCACCTCCTGAAAACTTTGATTCATTCCTAGAGGGGCGCCTGTCTGTACATGGCCGAATCTAGGGGGGTGCTGGGGGGGGTGGGGTTTGCACCCCCAGATTTCAGTTGTGCCCCCCCAGGCTGGCCCCCCTATGAACATTGTACCCACATCAACTGACAGTCCAGACAGGTGCATTGTCAGTAAGAAGAGAGCTGGGAGGAGGTGTGGACTTTCTGTGCTCTCCCCGCATCTGTCAGTGGAGCGCTCCTCCATACAGCAGATTACACAGGATGCTCTTAGATCGAACAGTACACTCACATTTCTGGGAGATTAGCAGTCTTTGGAGGAGGTATTGATGGGTAATAAAGCCACGTACCATCTGATCTAAGAGAATCCTGTGTTATCTGCTGTATGGAGGAGCGCTGTTATCCCGACTCTCTCCTCGCTGACATTTCTCCTGTCCGGACTTACAGTCATAGGTATAATGTTGTGGGGCCAGCCTGGGGGGGGCACAGAGAGCCCTCGACTCTTCACTACTCCTGTAAGATTGGAGGGGGGTCTGTTTGTGCTTGGAAGGGAAGAATAATGGGGGAGGGGGATTTGTGCTAGGAGGAGGAATGGGGGAGGGAACATACATGTTAGGGAGCAGAACTGGGGAATATTTGTGCTAGGAGGGGGTGAGGCGGGGATTTGTGGGGAGAGGAGGGGGATTGGGGGGAGAGTATTTTTACTAGGAGGGGGGATTTGGGGGAAGAATTTGTACTAGGAACAGTGGCAGCCTGCTCATTGTGGGCGCACAGGCACCCCCCATGCCTGCCGCCACCCCCTATCCATGTGCCCGGGCCCTTTCAGAATGCCGGACGCATGGACTCCTATGGCAGAGGTTTTTTTTCAAGCACCTGATTAGAGCCAGAGGCTCTAATAGGCTTCAAAATAGGATGGGCTCGGGATGCAGAGAGTGCGCCCCGAACCCACCCAATTGTTTGACGATAGCGAATACATTTTTGCTATTTTCACACCAACATTCCTCCTCGCCAATCAGGAGGCAGGTCATCAGACCTGTTCCCTGATTGGCCAAAGCACAGGCGATCCTATTGAATGCTTGGCGCTTAGGAAGAGGAGGCACAAGCAGAGGAGACACACGCTGGACTCTAGGAAGCACATTTCTGCACCACAATCATAATCCATCTTCCAGCATTCCTCTTGCCACCTAGCAATTTTCCCAAAAGTTCCCACTTGCCATCTAGCAATTTTCCAACCCTCTCACCCCCTCCTCCCCAAGAGGTCATTTTACCTTCTAGTCCTATACACCACCCCTGCCTTGTCCCGGCCCTGACTGCAGGGATGGGGAGAGGAACTCAGCAGCCAGGCACATTGTCCAAGGGGGACCGCCCTGGTGGGGCACAACTGAAATCTGGCGATGACCTGCCGGGTTGTGTGCTCGGATAAGGGTCTGGTATGGATTTTGGGGGGACCCCCACGCCATTTTTTTTTAAATTTTGGCATGGGGGTCCCCTCCAAATCCATACTAGACCCAAGGGCCTGGGGGGACCCCACGCTGTTTTTTTTCACGATTTTTTTTTTTAACCGGCATTTTTTTTCTTACATTGAGCGGGAAGTCAGCTGACAGCTGATGACTCATAGGTTGTTAAGGGCGCAGCGGCTGGTTTCCCGGCCCCCTTCTTAGCAACCAGCTATATAGAGTGTAATAAAAAAGAAATTTAAAAAAATGCAAATCCCTGTAAAAACACAGTACTTGCATTTTGGATGCAGGTCCATTGAAATCTATTACAAGCAAAACACTGCATTTTGCTGGAAAAAAGTCCCCAACCCCTTCCAAAAACACAGAGGCACAAAAATGCATTGATGTGAACATGTTCCATAGGAACCTATGTTAAAAAATTCCCATGCATTTCTGCAAAATGCATCAAAAAACGCATTAGTGAATAGAGCCTAAGGCCCTTTTCACACTGTCGTTTTAGCGGCATTATTTGGCTGCTAGCAGGGCGGCTTTAACCCCCCACAGGGCGGTTTTAACCCCTCTGCTAGCGGTCGAAAAGGGGTTAAATCCACCCGCAAAACGCCGCAGGATCAGCATTTTGCTGGCGGTATCACAGCGCTGCCCCATTGATTTTAATGGGGAGGAGCAGTGAGTTTACCGCTCCAAAGAAGCTGCTGGCAGGACTTTTTGTGATGCCCTGCCAGCGCACCGCTCCTGTGTGAAAGCCCTCACTGGAGTGAATGGATGTATAAACCGCTCCTGCCCATTGAAATCAATGGGACAGCACGGCTATACCGCCAGCAAAACGCCACTGCGGTGGCGTTTTGCGGGCGGATTTAACCCCTTTTCGGCCGCTAGCGGGGGATAAAACCGCTAGCGGCCAAATACCGCCAGTAAAGCAGCGCAAAAAATAGGGCAGTTTTAACGCTGCCGCCCCAGTGTGAAAGGGGCCTAAGGCTCCCCTCACACGGACGGACCTTTCAGGTCCGCCTCGGACCTGAACGGACACTCCATATACCTGGAGGGTCGGATGTCAGTGGTGACATGTCCGCTGACATCCAACCCACTCCAATCCTAAAAAGTGTAATGGAGGAAAAACCTATTTTTTCATCCATCTGCGGATCAGATCGGATGACGACGGACTCTACAGTCTTTCATCATCCGATCCCCCATAGAGGAGAGCGGCACTCTGACAGGTCTGTTCCTGCACAGTGTGCAGAGGCAGACCTGTCATCTGCCTGCCCAGCGGGGATTGACGGAGTGATCCCCCGCTGAGCAGAGTGGTCTCTGTACACGGGGTACAAAGTCCTATCGTGTGTATGAGGCTTAAACACCAGTAATTCAAGTTTTCATATCTTTAAAGGTCACCATACACTGGCCAATCAGTTAGATCTTCCATAAATTAGAAGTAATTCTTACAGTGCATCTTCCTATTAACGCTTTAGCCTAATGCTCTCTTTCCACTATTTCAACCCCAAAGTTGCGTGATTTACAATGTGCTTTTTCAGCTTGTTTTCCACTATTGCAACTTGTCATGCCACTAGGGACTTAAAAGTTGCATCACAAGTTCTACCTCATGATTTACAATGAGTACCGTTCATATGTGTGCGACTTCAAGTCGCAGCAACTTCAAAGTAGTCCCTGCACTACTTTGGTCCCACTTTGATGCAACTTGAGGTCCATAGACCTCAAAAATCCACAGGCATTGCTTCAAGTTTTGGCAAAAAGTTGCGGGAAACTCACGGCAAAAAACACACAACTTTGGGCTTGCAGTAGTGGAAACCGAGCCTTAATGCCGTGTCATGTGACTAATTCAAAACATCTGAGAAAAAGTCGCACTGAAGTTGGAACAAAGTAGTGCAAGAACTTTTTTTGGAGTTGCTCCAATTAGAACGGGGAACATTGAAATACATGTGTTTTGACTTGTCCTGCGACTTCACATGTGTCAAGTCGCACAACAACTCGCAGTAGTGGAAAGAGAGCCTAAGGCCACTTGGGGACTGAAAAGTTGCATCACAAGTTGTACCCCATGATTTACAATGAGTACCGTTCATATGTGTGCAACTTGCTTACGCACATGCCGTATACACAGCGGGCACATATCTTTATTACAGAATTCCATATTTGGCATGGAAAGTAACCACTTGCTTACTGGGCACTTAAACCCCCCTGCTGTCCTGACCAATTTTCAGCGCTGTTCCATTTTGAATGACAATTGCGCTGTCATACTTAGCCAAATGTTTTTTTTTTCCCACAAATAAAGCATTCTTTTGGTGGTATTTGATCACCTGTGTGTTTTTTTCTTTTGTTCAAACAAAAGAAAAGACAGATTTTTAAAAATAATTTTGTATATTTTTGGATATTTTGATATAAAATTTTGCAAACAGGTAATTTTTCTCCTTCATTGATGTACGCTGATGAGGCGGCACTGATTGGTTACACTGATAGGCAGCACTGCTTGGGATCACTGGTGGGCATTGATAGGTGGCACTGGAAGGTGGTACTGTTGGGCACAGATGAGGCAAGAATTGCCTCTTCGGGACCAATGTCCCTTGCACCTAAGCCGGTGATCAGCTTTTATTGTTATCCTCATGCTGTCAGCGTGAGTAGAAAAAATAAACAGATCGGCCCTTACTTCGATCTGTGATCACCCGAGTCTCAGTGACTCAGTGCACGTGCAGCAGGGAGCATACGGGGAGCCCATCCTATGACAGCCTCCCAGCAATTCAGGTCCACGCTGTGGCTGTCGTTTGGCTATAGCACAGACACCAAGCAGTTAATAGAAAAACAGATGCAGATTTCTAGGACTGGCCATAAATAATGTTTAGAGTCAAAGGCAAGTGATGACTTTCTATTAAAGGTCTAAATGGGCCATTAACCTGCATCACAATTGAACTTAGGAATGTGTCTTTGCAAAGTTAAACTCATTAAAATCCTTTCTTATTTTTGCTTGGGGATAGACTGCAGAGGGATTATAAGTTAGGGTGAAGACACCTCCCAAATTTTGCCAATTTCGCATTCAAAATTATTCACTTCCTGTCACATAGCCAAACAGGAAGTGAAGGTAAAACCCTATCAATGTATGTCCTTGGGGACACACAGGTCAATCCAAATAGTTTCCCCATTCGGGAAATTGCACTCTAGCATTTTGCCATGTACATCACAAATTATTATGTATCTTGGGGTTGTGGGGGTGTGCGGGCGGGGGGCTTATCGGAATCTGGAAGCCCCCTTCAAAAAGGGGACTCCCAGATCCCAGCCCTCCCCCCTGTGTGAAATGGTAAATGGTAAGGGGGTACAAAAGTACCTAATATTTCACAAAAAAACTGTCAAAAATATTAAAAATGACAAGAGACAGTTTTTGACAGTTTTTGACAATTCCTTTATTTAAATGCTTCTTCTTTCTTCTATCTTCTTCTTCTGGTTCTTCTGGTTCTTCTGGTTCTTCCTCCGGTGTTCTCGTCCGGCATCTTCCTCCGTGGCCTCTTCTTATCTTCTTCTCCTCGGCCGCTCCGCATCCATGATGGCATGGAGGGAGGCTCTCGCTGTATGACGCTTCTCCTCTTCTGATGGTTCTTAAATAACGGGGGGGACGGAGCCACCCGGTGACCCCGCCCCCCTCTGACGCACGGGGACTTGACGGGGCATTCCCCGTGATGTCAGAAGGGGCGGGGTTAGGTAACGGATGACCCTGCCCCCCTCTGATGTCACGGGGAATGCCACAGGGAAGTCCCGTCAAGTCCCCGTGCATCACTGAGTGGCCCCGCCCCCCCGTTATTTAAGAACCGTCAGAAGAGGAGAAGCATCATACAGCGGGAGCCTCCCTCCATGCCATCATGGATGCGGAGCGGCCCGAAAAGAAGACGAAAAGAAGATGAAGACAAGAAGATGAAGAGAAGAAGATGAAGAGAAAAAGATGAAGAGAAAAAGATGAAGAGAGAAGCGTAACATAGCGGGAGCCTCCCTCCATGCCATCATGGATGCGGAGCGGCCCGAGGAGAAGAAGGGAAGAAGACGCAGACGCCGCGGAGGAAGATTCCGGACGAGAACACCAGAGGAAGAACCAGAAGAACCAGAAGAACCAGAAGAAGAAGAAGATGGAAGAAGAAACTGAAGGAAGATAGAAGATAGAAGATAGAAGAAAGAAGAAAGAAGATAGAAGAAAGAAGAAGCATTTAAATAAAGGAATTGTCAAAAACTGTCTCTTGTCATTTTTAACATTTTTGACAGTTTTTTTGTGAAATGGTAGGTACTTCTGTACCCCCTTACCATTTCACGCAGGGGGGAGGGCCGGGATCTGGGGGTCCCCTTGTTAAAGGGGGCTTCCAGATTCCGATAAGCCCCCCGCCCACAGACCCCCACAACCACCAGCCAAGGGTTGTGGGGATGAGGCCCTTGTCCTCATCAACATGGGGACAAGGTGTTTTGGGGGGCTACCCCAAAGCACCCTCCCAATGTTGAGGGCATGTGGCCTGGTACGGTTCAGGAGGGGGGCCGCTCTCTCATCCCCCCTCTTTTCCTGCGGCCTGCCAGGTTGCGTGCTCGGACAAGGGTCTGGTATGTATTTTTAGGGGGACCCCACACAGTTTTTTTTTTATTTTGGCGTGAGGTTCCCCTTAATATCCATACCAGACCTAAAGGGCCTGGTATTGAATTTTGGGGGGAACCCCACGCATTTTTTTTTCTGAATTTTGTTTGTTTTCTTAATGCTGTTTTTATCAATGAACTGTTATGTGTAGTGCCGGACCGACATTTCATTAGAGCCACACAAAGTGAACCAGCGTTTAAAAAAAAAAAAAAAAGTCTAGAGGTGCGCCTGTTCAACCTATGCAAATGCTTTTACGTTGCCTGACATTTACTAATATTTTGCCGGCGCAGTGAACCAAAGTATTTGAACAAGCGCAAATGCCGTTTGAGCATGCGCAGTGTATAAATTCACCTCCCGCAGTTTAAATGTATTTGCAGGCGCTGCCGGCTTGTTCAGAGAAAGTCACTTTCTCATTCTATTTTGGCCATATTTGTGACTTGGACAGTTAGTACTACACTTCCCCACATCACCCCACATCACCCCACATCACCCCCATATTATTGGCACTTCCAGCTTGTTTAAATTTGAAGTTAAAGATGCCATACACCAGGTCTATAGTGGCTTACAGATCACCTCTTCCCGTGCGCCGGGAAGAGAATAGTAAATGGAGGATCGCGCTAAGTTACCGGCGCAAATGCTTTGTAAATACGAAAATGTAATTTGCGCATGGGCGTGCACCGCAAGTCATGGCGCAAATGCTTCGTAAATCAGCCCCACTATGTAACAAAAATACAGTTTTTCAAACTATGGTGCATTTTTTCCATATATATGTTCAGTTACCAATACTTTCCCAGTTCATTTTAAAAAATTGGTGTTTTCTGCGGACGCTTTGGATCAGTGCTTCCTTAGGAAAAAAAATCATGTTGCCACTACAACAAATCAAACAATTCAAGAAACACAGCAAGTGCCTGGATTGCATCTGATGTACAGTGTGAAAAGAGGCCATAGCATTCCTGGAACTGGCACCAGCTTCATGTCAATAAACAAACCATGCAGAGACAGGTGTAATTATATTGTTGAGTACAAGTGTGTTGCCTGTCCTCATGGCTCTTGTTATTCAAAATGTGCTGTGAGCCAGCATAGAAATCATATTTTGGTTATTAATGTAGCTGTGTGTGCATTTACATTTAAAGGATAACTTCTCCTTTTAAGAAAAAAATAATGTATATATTTTTGCAGAAAAATGTGTATTCATTTTTTTTTTTTTAATGCAGGAGCCTTGAAAGCATTACACCCACTATCTGTGGATAAGGGGTACAATGTCAGGCTTCTGCAGACAAGCTCGGGTAAGACGCAGCTGGCTCTGGTTAAACAAATCCCCAACATTACAGGCAGCAGTGAAGGGAGCGAGGAGGTGAGTGTGCGCAGAGTGCACAGCCTGCTCTGTCTCTGCTCACACAAGAGTTCCAGTGGCAGGAAGGGGGGTTAGGGTGGGGGGAGGATAACACAACCGGTGGCAACCAGCTACAATACCTAAGGGCAATTTTTTTAGCTTTGGAAAGGGTTGATATGAATTAGAACACCTGTCAGATTTTTATTGCTACCTCTTGTAAGGGTTAAAATATTGGTTCTCTCATATAGCTTACTTGCTTGACAGGGACAGGGTTAAATATTAAGGAATATAATGAAAGCTAGAGACAAGACTTCTCCTTTATATTTTTGTGACAAGGCCCAGCTACTTCCCTTTTTAGTTGTTAGGCGAATAAAGTATAATAAGTATCACTTGTCATGTTCTGATCATGCACTATACTTCATGTTTTATTTTTTTTAAATAACAAACATGTCATACTTCACTGTGCAGCTCATTTTGCACAGAGTGGTCCCCCCGATCATCCTGTTCTGGGGTCCCTCGGCGGCTCTCGCAGCTCCTCCTCACATCAGATAACCCCCTAGGAGTCTAGCATTTGTGTCCATAGACACGATTTCCGGACTCAGCCCTGCCTCCCGGCGCCCATGTCATTGGATTTGATTGACAGCAGCGGGAGCCAATGGCTGTGCTGCTATCAATCTATCGAATCAAGAGCCCGGACCCCATACAGAGAGGGAGAGTGTGTCTCCACCAAGGGAATTACGGGGCTCAGGTAAGTAAAATGGGGGGCTGGGGGGCCGGTCACTGCCAGAAGTTTTTTCACCTTAATGCATAGGGTGTATTAAGGTGAAAAAAACACAAGGGTTTACAACCTCTTTATCTTGGGTAACATATCAGGTTTTTTATAATTGGTAGAAGTAAGGACACCACCCGGTTATATCCTTTTTTGCTGTTTGTATGCAAGAAAAAAAGGGGGTTTGGGACTTTAAATTAAGCAAATGAGTAGTGGAGGAAAATTGATATAAAATATTTATTCGCATTGATATCACAGCATACAATCATTGTTCATTCCATGTATATGCATATGAGGCGTACAGAGATTCGGCAAAATAAATTGTAACAGAACATACATAACAATGCATGATCAGAGTAATAGAAGTATGGATAGATAAACAAAAGGGGAGATGGTATGAGCATGTGCCACAGGCACCATGCCCACCGCTGAGCTCTATTGACCAGCCTCCCTCTGGGGTCACTGCGCACCAGTTATGTCCATCTTCTGGTGTAGCCAGATACAGCATTGATACTCCAGCTATATGAAACATACCTCAACCATTGCCACAGGAAATTTTATTCACTTCCTACACGCCCTTGTTACCCTCCGATGTTACATCCTTGCACTATGCCGCCTCAGCTCCCGTGCGGGGGTTGTGTTCTCGGCCAACCATGTGCTGGCTATCTTGCGCTGCAATTCTTGTCCGGGTTGAACTGCTTGCCGCATCTGCTCCTGACGAGTGGGAAAACCCACGAAACGCATAGAGCTTTACTAGATGCTACAGCTACATGTACTATTATTTATTTATTTACTTACTATCATTATACTTTATGATGTCTGTATACTTATCCTGTAGATACGCAGATTTCTTGTGGATGCATGTACCAGCGGTGGGCATGGTGCCTGTGGCACATGCTCATACCATCTCCCCTTTTGTTTATCTATCCATACATCTATTACTCTGATCATGCGTTGTTATGTATGCTCTGTTACAATTTATTTTGGCGAATCTCTGTACGCCTCATATGCATATACATGGAATTAACAATGATTGTATGCTGTGATATCAATGCGAATAAATATTTTATATCAATTTTCCTAAACTACTCATTTGCTTCATTTAAAGTCCCAAACCCCCTTTTTTTCTTGCATTCATTATAGGGATGGAGGCACCTTTTGGTGCCTCATTTAAAGTCCCAACTCCTCCCTTCATTGTACTTTTTGCTGTTTGTATTTCTTTCAATCTTTTTATTAAATTTCAAATAGAAAAAATAAAACATAAACATGAATCCAAAGGAGATACAATAACTACAGAAAAAGAAATAAGGAAGGACTAGAGTCCTCCAACATCATCATATACATTTGTATACTACCACTTTCTATAGAGACCAAGAGTGACCGTGTGCCCCTTTGGGTGGTTAGGGAGTAGAAAATTGATCCCCATCATCACTGACCGGGTTACAGAGTCCATTTGAGACCATTCAAGCATCCTGGTAAAACCACATGAAACCAAAGAACTCTGAAAACCATAATGGTTATAACTTTCTAGCATCACCTGTGTAGTTTAGCGTTTAAACCCCAAAGTGGGGGAAGCCCACCTGGGCCTTAACTAGACACTTGACAGAACCCTATATCCTTTAGTAGTAAAGGCCTATACTAAAAACCCCCAGAAGTCTGCGGGTAGTAGGTGCTGGGATAGTTTCCCACTGCCTCTACTATAGATGTTACTTGTTAATCGATAGGCAATTTCCTTGAAAGTTTTAAGCCCTGCCTCTAAAGTAAAGAGGGGAGAGGCGAGAGCCTAGGAGAGGATCTCTGTCTGGATCCCAGAATCAGCTTTTGATATAGGGGAGACTCATTGCTACTCAAATATAGCCTACTAAGTAGGCCCTACATCAATTGAGTGGTAAAGGATAAGGGAATAGAGGATAAGAAAAAGGAGAGAAAGAAATGAGCAAGAGAGAGAAATGACAGAAATCGATCAAACACCCAGGAGAGAGAGGTTTGGTATTACGTCAGTGAATTATAAGGGGGTGTGTATGTAGGTAGACCATGGATCCCAGACAGCTTCAAACTGTTTAGCCATGTCTTATAAGATTTTTGCTGCTTTTCTTGAGATATTATCCATGACATCTTTCTTTTAGCTGCTGTCAATTTGAACTTTCTGGGAGAAAATAAAAAATGTTGGATTTGGGTTAGTCTAAATTTTTCAGAGGGAGGCATATATAGCTTGCTTGTACAGTGGCTAACTAAAAGTGGTCCTGGAGAGGAGAGAAAGTGCCCGATCCTGAATAGTCCTTTGTTCAGCCACCATTTAAAAGATAAGATATTTAGCTCTGGGGGGAATTGGGGGTTATTAAAGATGTGAGTCAGGGGTCTAAAATCAGATATTAGCGAGGAGGGTTGGTAGAGGGTGTCGCATAATGCCATAGAGTGTGAAAGAGTGGGGGCCAAAATCAGGGGTCTGCTTTTGGGTGGGCTGCAAAGTAGATGGTCTATAGTGTGCAGTGGTACTTATTGGCATTCCATATGGGCCCAGTCTGGCTTTCCCCCATGTGAGAAGACGATAGAGATCTGTGCCAATTGTATGACTTGGTAATATTTCCAAAGGTTAGGGTGAGCCACACCTCCTTGTGTACGCAATCTGAAAAGTATACTTTTTGGACACCAATGATCTTGGTTTGTAGTAGGTGCTGGGATAGTTTCCCACTGCCTCTACTATAGATGTTACCTGTTAATCGATAGGCAATTTCCTTGAAAATTTCAAGCCCTGCCTCTAAAGTAAAGAGGGGAGAGGCGAGACCCTAGGAGAGGATCTCTGTCTGGATCCCAGAATCAGCTTTTGATTTAGGGGAGACTCATTGCTACTCAAATATAGCCTACTAAGTAGGCCCTACATCAATTGAGTGGTAAAGGATAAAGGAATAGAGGATAAGAAAAAGGAGAGAAAGAAATGAGAAAGAGAGAGAAACGTCAGAAATCGATCAAACACCAAGGAGACAGAGGTTTGGTATTACGTCAGTGAATTATAAGGGGGTGTGGATGTAGGTAGACCATGGATCCCAGACAGCTTCAAACTGTTTAGCCATGTCTTATAAGATTTTTGCTGCTTTTCTTGAGATATTATCCATGACATCTTTCTTTTAGCTGCTGTCAAGGAGATGGACAATCGCTTTCATGCACGGGCAATAGAGATTTTGGCTCCTAGTAAGATAAAATGAATCAGTTTCTATGTATGTTTAGGAAGCTTATGTTGCCTCATATTCAGCAATGCTACCTGAGGCGTTTTGGGAATAGCAGCCCCTGTGACCCTGTGTAACAGCTGAAAGATTATATTCCAAAAAATTCTAAGATGGGGGCACAGCCACCACGTATGCAATAGAGAACCCTAAATGTCCGGAACCTATAAAGCATAGAGGGGATGCATGCGGGTAGATCTTTGCAAGGCAAAGAGGGACATGATACCATGGTGTAATGACCTTGACACTGGCCTCAATTAGTGAGATATTTGTGATCCCTTTATTTTTTTTTTACAATAGATTTTTATTGATTTTCACATTAGATATTAGAGTACATGTTGCTGTTTGAACAAAACTAAACAGTAGTTATGCAGTGTCTCACCACAAGGAAGGATATCAAGGCATAAACATATCTAATCACTTGCAGTCTCTTCGTAATGCAACATAGGGTAGTGTCGCCATGAGCTACAACCTGTCACCCCTTTTGGGTTCACACTGTGATCAGGTATCAAAATATACATTAGTCAGAGACCTGCCTCGATCCCCCTGGAGCAGAGCTGGGGAGCTCATTTGTTTCAAACCTACTTGTGTCTAGTAGTATTAGTTAATAAACAAACTAAAAAAAAAAAAAAAAAAAAAAAGGAAAAAAGAAAACTCATGCATACGGAGTTGCTCTACGCACATTTTCTAGCAATTCTTAGCATATGTAGTTTTACAGTCACCTTAGTATGCTGGGGTAATGGTCAATATCATCACTGGAGGGTGAACCTTGTACTTGTTCATATCATGAAACATCTGTCATGGTTAACTTGGTTGTACATCATAAATGTGAGGAGGCATTTGGGGAGTTTCTCCATATATCCCAGTATTTATGAAAATACTTGGCTCTCTCATTCTTGTATGCAAACATCTTTTCCATAGTATATTGCGTGCTCATTCTGGAAATTACTTCCTCTATGTTTGGAGATGTCTTAGATCGCCATTCCTTTGCTAGCGTGATACGTGTAGCAAATAGAATATGTATAATCACTTTTCTTGTGAGAGGGGGAAATTGCTCAACACCCAAGCTCAGTAATGCTAAAGACGGTGTTAATGCGCACCTATTTCCGGTAGTTTTTTGAATGGGGGACGAAACTTTTTCCCAAAAGGGGTGTATCACTACACAGCTCCAGAGTATGTGCATTAGATTGCCATTGCCATTGCAATTTCGCCAGCACTTTGGTGAGGCGGTGGGCTCCATTTTATTTATGTGGACGGGTGTGAGATACCACCTGTGCATTATTTTCTGGGTATTATCCCAATGGTCAACACATGCTGAGAAGCTGCTGTTATAACGTATTGCTAAATGCCATTGGGGTAGTGTAAATTCTCTCTGTAAATCCCTTTCCCACATTATCATGTTGGGCATTTTGACTTTAATATATAGGGGAGAGGTAGCCTTATAAAATAATGATATCCCTTTTATTTTGCCTGGTGTTTTGTTCTGTAGAAAGTTCCATACTAAAAGTGGTATTTCTATGGCGTGGACCTGATTTGAGAGTTTGTAGTGATGAATTTGATAAGTCTTGTATCTATCTAGTGCATCTGGGTCTGGTATGTCAGCTGTAGAGAAATGCACCCCCTTTTTTGCCCAGGATAGGGTAGATAGCCCCGGGATTAGATATTCGTAGGATGCTAAGGGTATTGGTAGATTGCATAATGGTGTGTCATTAAATTTTTGCCTCGTCAGTGAAGCCCATGCTGCTGTTATGGCTTGTATGGTCTGGTAAGGGGGAATAGATGGGTTATGGTGTAGGCTGGCCATCATTGCTAATGCTGGAAGATTGTGCCCTGGCGTGATTTCTCTTAATATTTGTGTCAACCTGGTATCTGTTGAGTAGGAGAACCAATACTTCATTTGATCAAGTACTGCAGCTCTATAATATTCTTGTGCATTAGGGAGACCTACACCTCCAAGTGATTTGGCTTTATATAGATGTGATAGTGCTATTCTAGGTTTTTTCCCTGCCCATATGAACTTCCGCAAGCATGTTGTTAGTTGCGAAAAGAATGATTGAGGGATGGGGATGGGTAGAGCTCTAAAGTAGTATAGTAATTTGGGCATCACTTGCATTTGGTAAGCCGCAATTCTACCAAGCCACGTCAGTTGGAGTTTGCCTATCTGGTTAAGTTCCTCTTCCACTTTGGTGAGCAGAGGAGGGTAATTACTAGCGTAAATTTTAGTGGATGATGAGGTCAGCTGTATACCTAAATAGGTGATCGAGGGGGGTTCCCAATTGCAAGGGAATACCTTTTTGAGGCTGTCGACTGCTTCCTTTGGGACATTTAGTGTAAGGGCATAACATTTGGTTGTGTTAACTTTATAGAAAGAGACCTCCCCAAATTTAATCAGTAGAGACTGAATTTCTGGGATAGAAGATTCAGGTTTGGTTATGGTCAGTATAACGTCGTCAGCAAACAAACCTAGTTTGTGACATTCAGTGCCTATGTTGATACCTTGTCAGCAAACAAACCTAGTTTGTGACATCCAGTGCCTATGATGATACCTTGTATTACTTTACTGGATCTTATGTATTCTGCTAGAGGCTCTATGACAAGGGAAAAAATGATTAGGGATAATGGACATCCTTGACGAGTCCCATTTGAGAGAGCAAATGGATCCGAAAGTAAGCTGGATGTGTAAACTCGGGCAGAGGGTTTGGAGTATAGGGACATGTGGTTGAATGGATCATTCCAGATATGCCAAATTTATGTAGGGTCTCGGACAGGAATCCCCAATGGACCCTGTCAAAGGCCTTTTCGGCATCCAGGGCTAGGAATACGCTAGATTCTTTAGACATTTCTGCAAAACGCAGTAGGTCAAGCATTCTCCTAGTCCCATCAGGTGCCTGTCTCCCTTTCACAAAACCAACCTGATCCAGGTCTATGAGGGATGGTGTAATTTCCATTAATCTGTTAGCTAAGGTTTTGGCACATATTTTAAGATCTGTGTTTAGCAGTGATATGGGTCTAAAGTTTTGGGGAGGTGACGGGTCCTTACCTGGTTTGGGAAGCGTGATTATTACTGCTTGTAACATTTCGCGCGGGAAAGCGCCAGATTTTGCCGCCCCATTGAAGATTTTAACTAGTTTAGGGGTAAGTAGGTTAGTGAATGCTTTATAATATTCAGCGGAGAAGCCATCCGCTCCTGGTGCTTTGTGCATAGGAAGGGTTTTAATAACCGCATCAATTTCCGTTTCAGTAATAGGGGAGTTCAGTTTCTGCAGTGTGGTGCTATCTATCGAAGGTAAATGGATACCATTAAGGAATTTATTGATCTCGGCTTCAGTGGGTTGGTGAGTGTCTGGGTCAGTATTAAGATTGTAGAGGGAGTGGTAGTAGTCTTTGAACGCGTTAGTTATAGCTTTCGGGTTTCGTATAGTGGCATTGGTTTGATGGTGTTTTATCTGGGTGAGGTTGGAGCGTGCATGTCGTTTTTTTAGCTGGGAGGCCAGTAGTTTTCCTGCTCTATTGTTTTGTGCATAGTATGTTAGTTTGAGTCATTTGAAGTAAAGGTCATAATCTGCCCTAAGCTCCTGTCTTAAGTGCTCGCGGCACGTATTAAGGTACTTAAGTATTTGGGTAGAGGCGGTTTTGGGGTTTTTGTGTTGTGCTTCTAGATCCGCTATAGATTTTTGCAGTGTTGTTATATGCTGCAGTTTCTTTTTCTTTTCCTTAGAGGAAATTTGTATAAGAATCCCTCTGGTGTAAGCCTTATGTGCGCACCAAACTGTCGTGGGGGAACAGTCCCCAGTGTCATTTATCGTGAAGTAATCCTGGATTTTTCCTTCGATCTCATCCCTGAATTTGGGTTGCGACAGAAGGAAGGTGTTATTGCCTCACAAGGGTCTGTGGGATACTTTGCTTGAATCCACAACCTCAATGGTTACCGGAGCGTGATCCGACCATGTGATGTTGTGAATGTCCGCTTTACCTATGGTCTGCAGAGTGTACACATCTGTAAGAAAGAAATCTATTCTGGAATAGCTGTTATGAGCCATGGAATAGTATGTGTAATCCTTCTCAGTGGTTTGGAGGCAGCGCCATGGATCAACTAGCCTTTCCTCTAGGCAGAAAGCTCCTAGGTTAGCTCTCTTTCTACGAGCCACTGAGGAGGAATCAAGGTCCTCATTCAAGATCATGTTAAAGTCACCACACAACAATAAATTACCTTTCAACATTTGTTTAGCGAGTTTAACTACAGTGCGGATAAACTTTAGGGGTTTAGTGTTGGGTGCATACAGGTTTACCAGGGTGTAGGTTTTACCATTCATTTCTGCAACCAGAATAATGAAGCGACCGTGCGGGTCAATATGCTGTTGAAGTAGGGAAAAGGTTAGAGAGTCCTTGATAGCAATTAGCACTCCATTTCTTTTGGTTGAGTTATTGGCTGTAAACACGTATGGGAATTTGACATGCGTGCATTTCGGAGGTTTTGTGTCGGAGAAGTGTGTCTCCTGCACACATAGAACGTCACAGTGTAAGTCCAGAGCTGATTTCCATAGAGATCTGCATTTGTATGGGCTATTCAAACCTCTCACATTGAATGTCATGACTTTAAGATTCATTTGTGAAGTATAAGGTGCGTTGTCGCCATCCAGTGGTGATCTTCGGTGTGGTCCGGGATGGAACATCAAAGCAAGAATTGTGCATGTGCTGAGGAAAAAGTTTCTGCTTATCCCCTAAGGAACATTGTTAATCAAAACTTAGCCAAACAAAGATAGGCAAGGAATTGTCAATAACAAATTTCAACTGTTGCTGAGAACAGAATGCGGGAAACATCATGCATATAAATGTGGGGTTAATAACAGTGCTTTTATCAGCTGAAACAACGGGCCTTAGGTGAAGTATCACAGAGAATATGTATTGATGTTGCACCAGGGCTATATGCATTCTGATGAGGGAAGAGATGTGTTTGTATAAGCTGTGTAGCTTTGGCAGTGTTGTACTATTTACCTCTTCTTATATGGCGGTGGTTCTGACGTTGCTCCGATATTGGTTCCGGGTCAGCAGTGTCGCCTTTCTGGGGGAGAAGACGACATTTCTGGAGGAGTGCCATACCTCTTTCCAGTGACGAGATGTAATGTGATTCATTGTTCATTTCTATTAGTAGTTTGGCCGGGAAGCCCCACTTATAGACAATTTTGTGGTTACGCAGGATCTTAGTAATAGGCACTAAGTAGTGTCTCGTTGACATGGTAGCTTGGGACAGGTCGGCGTATATTGTGATACCTGTAAAGGGATGGGGTAGGGCAGGGTGTTGCCTGGAGTATCGCATTAGTTGATCCTTCACATGGTAGAAATGGATTCTAGCGATCACATCCCTTGGGATCTTTTCAGGAAGATAGGATGGTTTTGGCAGTCTGTGGGCTCTATCTATGATGATATCAGCCGGCCCCAGGGATGGGAGAACCGTTGTCATTAGCTTTTGAAGGTATGATTGCAGGTCAGCTGGTTTAACGGGTTCGGGGATCCCCTAAATTTGAGGTTGTTCCTGCGTGACCTGTCTTCGATGTCCGCCATTTTGAAGCGCATAGGTTTGATCTCTGCTTCTACATCAAAGTGGGCATCTACTAGCTCATTATGCGCCATTGTGAATTCCTCCATTTTTTTCCACATACACCACTCTGTTGCTAACCACAGCTAATTCAGACTTTGTGGATTTCATAAAGGTTGCCATGTCATGCTGGAGAGCCCCCCTTAATGTTTGCAACATCTCCTTCATTGTGGTGTCCAGGATGGGCTGCCCTGTAGTGGGGAACTCATCTAATTGCTGGCTGCATGTGTTAGATTCCTCCATTTCTTCCCCCTCTAATCCTGTGTCTTGCTGCACATCTACCTGTCCCCCCAGCCTCCGTTTCTGCTTAGCAGGGCTAGTAAAAGGTGAGGATGGTAGTAGATTGCCTGAACCAGGCGACTCACCCTCTGGTTGTGCTGGATTGATAGGTACATTAGCTGGCACTGTGTGAATACAGGTCCCAGAGCCGGCACCATCTTGGATCGGCCAGTCCATCACAGGAGGGAAGAAATCTGTCAGCTTTCATGGCCTTTCTCTCTCCTTCCTCTTACTGATTGTGCCCTGAGTGATCTCCGCTGTCTCCCCTCTCTGCTGATGCCAAAATTGGTCGTTTCTGTGTGCTGTGAGCTGCTGTAGAGAGCCCGTTGTGGCAGAGCTAAGCACTCACACTGCCATCCGCTCTAGCCACCAGCTCCGCCCCCTAATTTGTGATCCCTTTAAATGAACGATGCAAGCTTTGGTGCCAGGTGTCCAGGTCCCAAGTTGGTCCAGCTCCTCTTCCCAGCCCACTGCATAAGTGGGTTTCTCTAAAGTTTCCACAAGGGAAGTATAAAAGATGGAGTTTCCTCCCCTCTGATCCATGACCTGAGAACACCATCGCCTGGTGGGGGCGGGAGGCAATTTGAACTTTCTGAGAGAAAATAAAAAATGTTGGATTTGGGTTAGTCTAAATTTTTCAGAGGGAGGCTTATCTAGCTTGCTTTTACAGTGGCTAACTGAAAGTGGTCCTAGAGAGGAGAGAAAGTGCCCGATCCTGAATAGTCCTTTGTTCAGCCACCATTTAAAAGATAAGATATTTAGCTCTGTGGGGAATTGGGGGTTATTAAAGATGTGATTCAGGGGTTTAAAATCAGATATTAGCGAGGGGAGTTGGTAGAGGGTGTCGCATAATGCCATAGAGTGTGAAAGAGTGGGGGCGAAAATCGGGGGTCTGCTTTTGGGTGGGCTGCAAAGTAGATGGTCTATAGTGTACAGTGGTACTGATTGGCATTCCATATGGGCCCAGTCTGGCTTTCCCACATGTGAGAAGACGATAGAGATCTGTGCCAATTGTATGACTTGGTAATATTTCCAAAGGTTAGGGTGAGCCACACCTCCTTGTGTACGCAATCTGAAAAGTATACTTTTTGGACACCAATAACCTTGGTTTGTAGTAGGTGCTGGGATAGTTTCCCACTGCCTCTACTATAGATGTTACCTGTTAATCGATAGGCAATTTCCTTGAAAATTTTAAGCCCTGCCTCTAAAGTAAAGAGGGGAGAGGCGAGAGCCTAGGAGAGGATCTCTGTCTGGATCCCAGACTCTGCTTTTGATATAGGGGAGACTCATTGCTACTCAAATATAGCCTACTAAGTAGGCCCTACATCAATTGAGTGGTAAAGGATAAAGGAATAGAGGATAAGAAAAAGGAGAGAAAGAAATGAGAAAGAGAGAGAAACGTCAGAAATCGATCAAACACCAAGGAGACAGAGGTTTGGTATTACGTCAGTGAACTATAAGGGGGTGTGGATGTAGGTAGACCATGGATCCCAGACAGCTTCAAACTGTTTAGCCATGTCTTATAAGATTTTTGCTGCTTTTCTTGAGATATTATCCATGACATCTTTCTTTTAGCTGCTGTCAAGGAGATAGACGACCGCTTTCATGCACGGGCAATAGAGATTTTGGCTCCTAGTAAGATAAAATGAATCAGTTTCTATGTATGTTTAGGAAGCTTATGTTGCCTCATATTCAGCAATGCTACCTGAGGCGTTTTGGGAATAGCAGCCCCTGTGACCCTGTGTAACAGCTGAAAGATTATATTCCAAAAAATTCTAATATGGGGCACAGCCACCACGTATGCAATAGAGAACCCTAAATGTCCGCAACCTATAAAGCATAGAGGGGATGCATGCGGGTAGATCTTTGCAAGGCAAAGAGGGACATGCTACCATGGTGTAATGACCTTGACACTGGCCTCAATTAGTGAGATATTTGTGATCCCTTTAAATGAACGATGCAAGCTTTGGTGCCAGGTGTCCAGGTCCCAAGTTGGTCCAGCTCCTGTTCCCAGCGCACTGCATAAGTGGGTTTCTCTAAATTTTCCACAATTGGGGGTTAATAAAGATGTGAGTCAGGGGTCTAAAATCAGATATTAGCGAGGGGAGTTGGTAGAGGGTGTCGCATAATGCCATAGAGTGTGAAAGAGTGGGGGCGAAAATCTGCTTTTGGGTGGGCTGCAAAGTAGATGGTCTATAGTGTGCAGTGGTACTGATTGGCATTCCATATGGGCCCAGTCTGGCTTTCCCCCATATGAGAAGACGATAGAGATCTGTGCCAATTGTGTGACTTGGTAATATTTCCAAAGGTTAGGGTGAGCCACACCTCCTTGTGTACGCAATCCGCAAGTATACTTTTTGGACGCCAATGACCTTGGTTTGCCCAGACAAAGTGTATCATTTTTGATTGTAGTTTATTTAGGTGGGATTTCACAATCGGTATGGGTAACGTACAGAAGAGTGTAAAGCAGTCTAAGGAGGAGAGTCATTTTGATAGAATTTACTCTGCCCAGCCAGTAAAGATCACCTCAGGTCCACTGATCCAATCCTCTGCTAGCTTTTTATATAATGGTGGGTAGTTAGCTGGGTAAAGCCGGTCTACGCTGGATGCCAGGTGTACCCCCAGATAGGAAATTGTCGAGGAGCTCCATGTAAATGGGAAAGGGGATTGTATCCCATCCACCAGACTGGGGGGTGGAGATGTACAAGGCTTTTGATTTGGATATATTTACCTGAAGTCCTGAAGCTTTCCAAAAGTCATATAAATGTTTTACAATATTCGGGGTAGAGCTCAACGAGGATGCGTCGAAAGAGATTGTCCGTGAAAAGGGCGTACTTATGGGATTGGGGGCCGCAACGCACCCCATGTATATCTGGATTGTTTCTGATGGCTATAGCCAGGGCTCAATTGCAATTGCACAAATCAGGGGGGAGGGGGCATTCCTGTCTCATTCCCTTAGTGATGGGGAAGGGGTCTGAGTAGCACCCTTGTACTCACACTTGCACGCTCAGGTTAGAATAAAGTGCATGAAGTATTGGGGGCCAAAGCCTCACCTCTCCAAGATTTCAAACAAGTATGGCCATTCTACTGTGTCAAATGCTTTTTGAATATCAACTGATAATAAAAATCTGGGAGCACCCCCATCCCATTGTGAGCGGAGAAGAGAAATCACATCAATCACCCTCCTGACCTGGTCTGGACCCTGCCTCCCAGGGATAAATCCCACCTGATCTTTATGTACATATGAACTAATAAAAGCAGACAGTCTATTGGCGAGAATTTTCATCAAAATCTTGAGATCATTATTGATCAGGGAGATAGGTCTGTAGTAGGGATGAGCTTCGTGTTCGAGTCGAACCCATGTTCGACTCGAACATCGTCTGTTCGCCCGTCTGCCGAATTGCGAACGAAATGGGCCATTTGCGCCAAATTCGTGTGGCGCGTCACGGCCCATAATTCACTGCGGCATCGCAGTGCATTGCTGGCTGATGATTGGCCAAGCGTGCACTATGATCCGCATGCTTGGCCATTCACAGCACCGCCTGAACAGAGAGTCGTAATTGGCCAAAGCCAAGGAGGCTTTGGCCAATTATGGCTCAGGGGATTTAGTACACGCCCCACACTATATAAGACCGCCTGCATGGCTAGATCATTCCTGTTATCATGCTACTGACAGGCAGGCTTGTGTTGTTACAGTATTTACAGCTACCTGAAGAAAATTGCTGGTGTTGTTTTGATCCTATTAGTACCACAGTCAGGAAGCTAAACTATTTACAGTTAGTGTAGTGCGTCCTCTTCACAGTGTTCAGTTAAAGCTACAAGTTAGTGTAGTGCGTCCTCTGAACAGTGTTCAGCTAAAGCTACAAGTTAGTTTAGTGAGACCTCTGCACAGTGTTCAGCTAAAGCTACAAGTTAGTGTAGTACGTCCTCTGAACAGTGTTCAGTTAAAGCTACAAGTTAGTTTAGTGAGACCTCTGCACAGTGTTCAGCTAAAGCTACAAGTTAGTGTAGTGCGTCCTCTGAACAGTGTTCAGCTAAAGCTACAAGTTAGTGTAGTGCACAGTGTTCAGCTAAAGCTATAAGTCGGATTTTCCGATGGAAAATGTGTGATAGGACCTTGTTGTCGGAAATTCTGACCGTGTGTAGGCTCCATCATACATTTTCCATCGGATTTTCCGACACACAAAGTTTGAGAGCAGGATATAAAATTTTCCGACAACAAAATCCGTTGTCGGAAATTCCGATCATGTGTACACAAAACCGACGGACAAAGTGCCACGCATGCTCAGAATAAATAAAGAGATGAAAGCTATTGGCCACTGCCCCGTTTATAGTCCCGACGTACATGTTTTCATGTTTTACGTCACCGCGTTTAGAACTATCGGATTTTCCAACAACTTTGTGTGACTGTGTGTATGCAAGACAAGTTTGAGTCAACATTCTTCGGAAAAAATCCTAGGATTTCGTTGTCGGAATGTCCAAACAAAGTCCGACCGTGTGTACGGGGCATTAGGGTAGTGCATCCTCCTCACAGTGTTCAGCTAAAGCTACAAGTTAGTGTAGTGCGTCCTCCTCACAGTGTTCAGCTAAAACTACAAGTTAGTGTAGTGCGTCCTCTGCACAGTGTTCAGCTAAAGCTACAAGTTAGTGTAGTGCGTCCTCCTCACAGTGTTCAACTAAAGCTACAAGTTAGTGTAGTGCACAGTGTTCAGCTAAAGCTACAAGTTAGTGTAGTGCATCCTCTGGACAGTGTTCAGCTAAAGCTACAAGTTAGTGTAGTGCGTCCTCCTCACAGTGTTCAGCTAAAACTACAAGTTAGTGTAGTGCGACCTCTGCACAGTGTTCAGCTAAAGCTACCTGTAGAAGGTTGGTGGTGTTTTCCTGATCCTATCACTACCGCAGGCAGCTAAATAAGCTACAAGTTATTTTTTTCCGAGCTCTGCACAGTGTTCAGCTAAAGCTACCTGTAGAAGGTTGGTGGTGTTTTCCTGATCCCATCACTACCGCAGGCAGCTAAATAAGCTACAAGTTCGTTTTTTGTGACCTCTGCACAGTGTTCAGCTAAAGCTACCTGTAGAAGGTTGGTGGTGTTCTCATACTACAGGCAGGCAGTTGATTTTTCTAGCTGCAGTATCAGTATATATATATATATATATATATATATATATATATATATATATATATATATATATACATATATATATATCCCAGCTTAGTGCAGCTACAGGCCATTAGTATGTCTGGAAGGCCAACAAGGAGAGGCAGAAAGTCACAAGCAATAAAAGAGGGCAAGCAGGCTCTGTGTCTAGAGGCAACAGTGCTGGTCGTGGAGACGGTGCATTCTCATCAGCACGTGGCCGTGGGACATGCTTGGCCTTTTTTCGGCAGCTGGCCATGTTGAGCCGCAACATGCAGAAGACTTGGTCGAGTGGATGACCAAGCCGTCCTCATCCTCCTCATCCTCTCTCACTAATGCTCAGGGTACTTTGTCTGGCAAAGCAGCTGCCAACGCGGCCTCTTCCCTCGGCTCAATGGCATCAGTTACCCCTTCCCTAGCCCCACCATGTCCTCCTGAGGAGTCCCTCAAACTGTTTGACCGCAGTGTTGGGTACATGCTCCAGGAGGATGCCCAGCGTTTAGAATGCTCTGATGATGAAACTGAGCTAGATGAAGGCAGTAACGTGAGCACAGACAGAGGGGGTGCCCAAGAAGGACAGCAATCTGGCAGTCATGCTCCCCCTGCTGCAGCATACTGCCAGGTTTGCTCCAGTGATGAGGAGGGAGGGGATGATGAGGTCACTGACTCAACATGAGTGCCTGATAGGAGAGAGGAGGAGGAGGAGGCACATCACCAACGAGGCAAGATGCCTTCCAGGGGCCAGCCTAAGGGCAGCACACTGACTGCATCACACCGCAAAGCTCCATATGTGCAGGGCGCTGCTGTCTCTGCGCGTTATTCTAAAAGTTCTTTGGTGTGGACTTTTTTGAGTCGCGTGCATCAGATTGCACCGCTGCTATTTGCAACATATGTCTCAAGCGTATCTCGCGTGGCCAAAACTTCTCCTGCTTGGGCACCACATGCTTGACCAGACATATGTTGACCTGCCATGCAGTTTGTTGGCAAGCGTATCTAAAAGACTCACACCAAAGAACAAAGAGGACCTCTCCTTGCTCCTCATCAGCTGAGATCTCCAACCCCACTATACCTTCAGTCCTCTCTGAGACCTGGACTGAGATGAATGAAGGTGTAGAATTAGGTGTGTCACAGCCAAGCACTTGTGAGCAATCTGCTTTCGGTACACCGATGTCAGATTGTACCAGGTAAATTTCCCTGCCCCAGCTGCTGCACCGCCGAAAGAAGTTCGCTCCCAGCCATCCACATTCCCAGCGGTTGAATGCTAGCTTGGCAAAATTGCTAGCACTTCAACTGCTACCTTTTCAGTTGGTAGACTCTGCCCCCTTCCGTAAGTTTGTGGAATGTGCGGTTCCTCAGTGGCAGGTACCCAAACGCCACTTTTTCTCATGGAAGGTGATTTCAGCTCTCTACCGGCATGTGGAAGGCAATGTCTTGGCCTCGCTGGACAGGGCGGTCAGCAGTAAGGTGCATATTACCGCTGACTCATGGTCCAGCAGGCATGGACAGGGACGTTACCTAAGTTTCACGGTGCATTGGGTCACTCTGCTGGCAGCTGGGAATGATGCAGGACAAGGTGCAGTAGTGTTGGAGGTTTTTCCGCCAGCACGCCTCCAAAATGCCACTACTAATGATTGTGACACACCTCTCTCCTCCACCCCCTCCTCTTCTTCTTCCTCCATGGCCTCTTCCTGTGCTTTGTCCTCGGAACCAGCGGTGCTCTGTAGGCATTCAAGGGGCTACGCAAGTACGCAGGCCAAAATATGCCATGCGGTGCTTGATCTGGTGTGCTTGGGGGACAGGAGCCACACTGGGGTAAAGGTTCTGTCAGATCTGCAGGGGCAGGTTCAGAGGTGGTTGATGTCACCCAACTTAAGGCAGGAATGGTGGTTTGTGACAATGGTACCAACCTCCTCTCCGCCCTCCGACAGGGACAACTGACCCATGTGCCCTGTTTGGCTCACGTCCTTAACTTGGTGGTGCAGCGGTTCTTGGGCAGGTACCTGGGCTTACAGGATGTCCTGAGGCAGGAGAGGGGCATCAACGAGTACCTGTGTGACTATGGCACCAGGACAGGGTCAGGGGAGCTTGGTTTTTTTTCCCCATGCCAGTGGGCCATGATGAGGGATGCATGCACTGTCCTGTCACCATTTGAGGAGGCCACGAGGATGGTGAGCAGTGACAGTACACTGTCCCCCTTGTCCACCTGTTGGAGCATATGCTGCGTGGAATAATGGACAGGGCACTTAAGGCAGAACAGAGGCAGGAAGAGGAGGACTTCCTTAGCTCTCAAGGCCCCTTTATCCAGGCAGTGTTCCTGCATGCCTGCCGATCACACAGGAAGAGGACGAGGAGGAGGAGGAAGAGGAGGAGGATTGTGTCAGTATGGAGGTAGAGCCTGGCACCCAGCATCAGCAGCAGTCTTTAAGGGATCATTCCCAAGAAACAGATGAACTTGTACGTGGCTGGGAGGAGGTGGCTGCAGACCATGTCATCCTTAGCAACCCAGAGGACTCCGGACCGAATGCCTCAGCAAACCTATGCTGCATGGCCTCCCTGATCCTGCAAAGCCTGCGGAAGGATCCTCGTATTTGTGGTATCAAGGAGAAGGACTAATACTGGCTGGCAACCCTCCTTGATCCACGTTACAAGGGTAAGGTTGCAGACCTTATCTTGCCATCGCAGAGGGAGCAGAGGATGAAACATCTTCGGGAGGCCTTGCAGAAAGGTCTGTGCAACGCGTTCCCGGAGACTGGGAGGTTACAAACTCCTGTTTCTTGACAACGTGTTGCTGAGGCTTCGGTCAGTCAAAGAAGGAGCGGTGGAGAAGGTGGCCGTCTGACTGATGCGTTCAGACAATTTTTTAGTCCACAGCCCCAAGGTATGATCGGTTCCAGCAACCATCGCCAGCGTCTATTTTACATGGTGCAGGAATGCCTAGGGGTAAGATCTGACTTGGACACCTTTCCCACTGAAAATCCTCTGGGATACTTGGTCTTGAGGATGGATCACTGGCCAGAGCTTGCATAGTATGCAATTGAGCTACTGGCCTGTCCTGCATCCAGCGTTCTTTCGGAACGCACATTCAGTGCTGCTGGAGGCTTTGTAACCGATCTCAGGGTGCGTCTGTCCACCGACTCAGTCGATCGACTGACCTTCATAAAAATGAATCAGCCTTGGATCACCACCAGCTACCAAGCACCTGATGCTGATGTAACCGAATAATTTTTTTTGAAATGTCAGATCCCTTCAAGACTGCCTATGCTGATGCTGAGTGACTATCCTGTTATGCTGAGTAATTATCCTCTTCCTCCTCAATAATCATGCTGATAGCTTGTAAGAACATTTTTGGTTCTGGGCGCCGCCACCAGTGCCTAAGGCCCAATTTTTAAGCCCCTTTTTAACAAGGGCGTGTAATTACAATTTTTGATGCAATACTTTGCAGCAGGGCTCGTTCCTGCATTCCAACTAGAGTATCTGTGAGTGGTTGTAGTGTTGTGGCACCAGCACCAGTGCCTAAGGCCCAATTTTTAAGCCCCTTTTTAACAAGAGCATGTAATTACAATTTTTGATGCAATACTTTGCAGCAGGGCTCATTCCTGCGTTCCAACTAGAGTATCTGTGAGGGGTTGCAGTGTTGTGGCACCAGTGCCTAAGGCCCAATTTTTCAGCCCCTGTTTAACAGGGGCGTGTAATTAAAATTTTTGATGCAATGCTTTGCAGCAGGGCTTGTTCCTGCTTTCCAACTAGATTATCTGTGAGAGCTTCCAGTGTTGTGGCACCAGCACCAGTGCCTAAGGCCCAATTTTTCAGCCCCTGTTTAACAGGGGCGTGTAATTACAATTTTTGATGCAATTATTTTGCAGCAGGGCTCGTTCCTGCGTTCCAACTAGAGTAAAAAAAAACATTTGTCATTGGGACAAAAAGTGAGGTGAAATCTTCTGAAGAGGAGCACAGACAACAAAACAAATGTCACAGGGGTGATAACCCTTCCCTATGTTTTCCAAAAAGCTTAAAAACAGATTTTTTGGCTGGAGCTACACTTTAAAAATGTACCAGTTCAAAATTACAAACAGATTCTACTTAACAACAAACCTACAGTCCCTGTCTTGTTTGCACCGCCTGTATACTGCTGTTCAGAGTATATAGGGCCTGGGGGCCCCACGCCTTTCCTTTTTTTAATTTGGATGTGGGGTTCCCTTTAATATGCATACAGGACCCAAAGGGCCTGGTAATGGACTGGAGGGTACCAATGCCATATGTCTCACTGATTTTCATCCATATTGCCAGAACCTGACATTACATTAAAGCCGCAAGCAGTTTTAAATGACTTTGTGCAGGGACTGTTCTAAGCACGGGAAACATGCGCCACTTAACAGGCACACTATAGACACCCCACAGGTACGATATTTAAAGGTATATTTTACTTTTTTTTTTTACTTTAAGCATCATTAAAATCACTGCTCCCAAAAAAAACGGACGTTTTTAAAAGTTTTTTTTGCATTGATACATATCCCCTGGGGCAGGACCTGGGTCTCCAAACCCTTTTTAGGACAATACCATGAAAATTAGCATTTTAAAATGAGCACTTTTGATTTCGAACGTTCGAGTCCCATAGATGTCAATGGGGTTCTAACGTTTGTGCGAATTTTCGGTCCGTTCGCAGGTTCTGGTGCGAACCGAACAGACATCCCTAGTCTGTAGTTGCTCACCTCTGAGGGGTCCTTCCCAGGCTTGGGGATAACTGAGATAAAAGCTAAGCTCAAAGAACTGTCAATGGCTTGCCTTCCTTAATTGAATTAAAAAACCTTGTCAGATACAAAGAAAGAAGGGAAGCAAAGGATTTATAATAAAAATTCAAGCCCCATGCAGAACTTTTCTTAAGATTTTTGATAACCTTTGCTACACCCGTTTCGGTTCCTCAAGACTAGATAGATGGCCTTAAGATAATTTGGGGAGAGGGATTTTGTTCAGAAAGTTCAAGAGGAATTGAGGACGAGAGCGATTATCACCTTGATAGAGCTTAGAATAACAATAATAAAATGTGGCCATAATACCAAGAGGATTTTAAGTGAAGTTTCCCTCAGAGGAACAAATTTTAGGAAAAGAAAAGGAGCGTGTTTTGGGGGTCAACCTAGCTGCCAACTTGGGATCTATTTTATCCTTATAGATGTAAAACCTTGCTGCTGACTAAGGAAGGCTCTTTTCAGCTTCTGTAGTTAAGGGCGTGATTCAATGACAAGCGTGCAAATCTAAGAGAGTGAGAATCTTGGGCGTAGGGTTTCGATTATGATTTTGGGTTAGCTTTTGGAATTTGCTTTCGAGTTTTTCGATTTCTGCTCTTCGTTTCCTTTTACGTTGAGATGCTTTTTGGATAAACTTACTCCTAATAACCACTTTGTGAGCTGCCCAGAGCGACTCTGCATAAACTTTGCCTGTGTCGTTCAACCTAAAGAACTCCCAAAGTTCTGTTTCTAATACATTACAATACACTGGATCGCGAAGTAGGGCTTTGTTGATGCGCCACCTGAAGGGACTCTTCAAAGCCCCAGATCAAGCAAAGGTCATGAGGACCATAGCGTGATCTGACAATAGGGTGTCGCGCATACTAGATTTTTGAACTAATGGGAGGCCTTGGATCATTGTGAGAATATAATTTTCAAAAAATGATGAGAAAAAGTCCAGATAATTGGTGGACAACAAGTCCCAGAAAGCCTTCACCAGTGATGTTAAATCCACAAAAGGTGACAGTCCCTCCACCTCCGGTATTATTATCTACTCTCACCTCAAAGCATGGACTCCTGAACTAACAGGTAGTCATGCAAGCACATCCCAATATACCAAATGGGTTGAAGTAGATTGCACACTTATCTCCAGACTCCTCAGAACCAAATGCAGACATCCGACCATAAATGATAAAAAATGAACAGATCTAAGTGCGGTTTCAGATGGTAAGGGGGATAGATCAGTGAACACTTGGATCGCATGACCCTGGATAGTGAGTTCATCCTTATCCTTGGGTATGAGCATCCTCCTCTTTCCATTGGTAAAAGTGAGTTGTTTTTTTTTTGCGAGGTGGTTTCTGGGAGGTCACATGACTTCCTGCTGTACTTGGGGCAAGGCTTCTGCTGACATGGATGGAAGTATAGGAGGTTAGCATGAGCTCTGTGTGCAGTCTTTAGCATCCGGCATTATACTGTGATGGGATTGCAGCTCTGAGAGATCTAAAACAGCATCATCCTGAGGCTGAAGGCGTGAGGTGGTGAACAGACAAACAGCAGTGGATCGGCTGCGGGAGTACGCAAGGTCCGAGAATCAGCAGAGTGGATGCAGCCCTCCACAGACATAGAGTGATGGGCTGCTGGCAGCTGAAACACTAAAAGCAAGTACTCCTCCTCCCCCCCAGCTGACAAAATGGGAAAGAAGCTCAAGCTGAGTCAGATGAACGCTCAATTACTAGCTGCTATACAGTCGAGCGGTGGCATGTTAACGGGGAAAATCGAGGAACTAGAGGATATAGGACTTCTCAGGCAAGATCTGCAGAATATGCGGAGGAGAGTGACTGAAGTGGAGAATAGAGTATCAACTTTAAAGGATGAACTCCCCCCAGTAATAAAAAAGCAGCAGAAACGGAAAAACAGATGGTACTGTCTCAGCAAAAAATGGACGATTTGGAAAATCGCATGCAAAGAAATAACTTAAGAATTGTGGGTATGCCAGAGAAAGTAGAAGGATTGAATTTGGGACAATTTGTGGAGAGATGGATAAAGACGATCTTTCCAGATGCAGAGTTTTCTATGACATTTGGAGTGGAGAGAGCTCATAGAGTTCCAACGAGATCACCACAGCCAGGTGCACCAGCAAGACCATTATTAGCAAGACTGCTAAATTGTAAGGATCAAGATCTGGTATTGCGGAAGGCAAGACAAAAGGGAAACATACAGTTTGAGAGTAACAAAGTATCTATATTCTCAGACTTTTTGTTGGAACTACAGAAGTGATGTGCAACATTTAATGAAATTACGATAAAACTCAGGGGAAAAGAAATTGAATACTCAATGATGTATCCGGCTCGATTAAGAGTGGTGGATGAAGGAAAGTTTTTTTTTCAACACCCCAGAACAAGCCCAAGAGTAGATGAGGATAAGTAAAAAATAAATGGATCAATAAGTATGAACTGTAGAGATGAGAAGTGACTAAGATTTGATTGTTGGAAAATAGAGACAGAAGTTAACGAGAAATGCTATATGCTGGGCTGATAGTGTTTACTGTATATAATAGATTAATGAAAGATGGTGTGGGGGTAGGGGGTAGGTGTGTTTTTCCTTTTTTTTGTGGGGGGGTGGTGTATAGCACATGCACATGAAGGTTGGAACACAATGATTAATTATGAAATATCATGATATATCATGATGATTATGACACATTATAGAGTTGAACTTTGAATAGTGATTAATGCAATTTGGTTGATGTAACTTGGTGGATGGGCAATTGTTGGATTGGCTGTTCTTTTTTTTTGGGGGGGGGGGTAAATGGTGCAATTGATAAAATATTCTGGTATTTTAAAGAAATGCACATTGAGGAGTAGGGTTGAAACATCCCCTTTTTTTTTTTTAATCCCTTCCAGACCAGCCGCCGCAGTTGTACTGCGGTAGGTAGGCTCTCCTGGGCAAACCGACGTAGTTCTACCTTGGCTCCCCTTTTGACCACTAGGGGACGCGACGCCAGAGCTGATGCGCATGCCTGGGTGTCGCGATGACCACCGGGCACCCGCGACCGCTCTACACAGAGACAGAACGAAGATCTGTCAATGTAAACAGACAGATCTCCGTGCTGTCAGGGGTGAGGAGATTGAGCTGTTGTTCATACTAAGTATGAACAACGGCTCAGTCTCCTCACCCAGTCAGTCAGTCCCCCACAGTTAGAATCACTCCCTAGGGAACACAGTTAACCCCTTGATTGCTCCCTAATGTTAATCCCTTCCCTACCAGTGACATTTACATAGTAATCAGTGCATTTTTATAGCACTGATCGCTGTATAAATGCCAATGGTCCCAAAAATGTGTCAAAAGTGTCCCATCTGTCTGCCATAATGTCACAGTCCCGATAAAAATCGCTGATCACCACCATTACTAGTAAAAAAAAATAATAATAGTAATGTAATAAATCTTTCCCCTATTTTGTAGATGCTATAACTTTTGCGCAAACCAATCAATATATGCTTATTGCGATTTTTATTACCAAAAATATGTAGAAGAATGCATATCGCCTAAACTAAGGAAAAAATGTGCTTTTTAAAAAAAATTGGGGATATTTATTATAGCAAAAAGTAAAAAATATTGCGTTTTTTTCAAAATTGTCGTTCTTATTTTGTTTACAGCGCAAAAAATAAAAACCGCAGAGGTGATCAAATACTACCAAAAGAAAGCTCTATTTGTGGGTAAAAAGGACGTCAATTTTATTTGGGTGCAACGTCGTATGACCGTGCAATGGTCAGTTAAAGCGACACAGTGCTGAATCGCAAAAAGTGCTCTGGTCAGGAAGGGGGTAAAATCTTCCCGGGCTGAAGCAGTTAATGAATACGTGCCCTTTACCTGCCAGGGGTTGTAGGAATACATCCAAATATTCCCCTAACCTAGAATGGACTGATCCAATTCCACTAATAATTGGTCTCCCTGGTGGTCTAGTTTTATTTTTGTGTACCTTTGGGACTTGATAAATAACTGGTACTTTTGGTGCTTCTGATAGTATGTATCTACCTTCTTCTTTGTTAAGCAAAAACCCCAATAGGGAATTGAGAATTAAATTGAAGGAATTTTTAAACAATGGGATTGCAAACCGAATAATTAACAAAAAAGAAGGTAGATACATACTACCAGAAGCAACAAAAGGAAAAGTTATTTATCAAGTCCCAAAGGTACACAAAAATAAAACTAGACCACCAGAGGGACCAATTATTAGTGGAAATGGAACAGTCTATTCTAGGTTAGGGGAATATTTGGATGTATTCCTACAACCCCTGGCAGGGAAAGGGCAGACATTCATTAAAGACAGTAAGGACATAATTAATATACTACTAAAGCACCGGGGGGTAAGCCTAATCGTTCACTGAACCCTTTAAGCACCCCATGGGAAATATTGGCCAGCAGCAGAAGCACTACAATCCGCTGTTTGGGCCGCGCACCGGGCCGCACATGGAGCAGTACATTACTAGGCCGCAATCCGCAGCCTCGATTTCGCCAGTGGACCCCTTCGATACCATGGACCCGTTCCTGGGAACAGATGAGGCTGAAAAACAACCTTTAGCCGCCACCCAGAGCTTGGCCCTCTCCCCTGCTTCTTCACAGGAGATTCTTACACCGGCCATCCTGAATGCAAAGCTTGATGCCAAGCTGCAGCTTCTCGTTCAGCAGATCACCCATACTGTCTCCACAGAGGTGAGCAAGTTAGCTGCAGAACTAAGAGGGGAAATAAACCAAATTGGGAAACTTACTGATGCCATTGAACATAAGTTTGATGAAATGGTTGACTATGTGCAGGCTATGGAGGAGGAAAACCATAACTTGAGACAGTCTCCCAACTGCAATTACAGCAAGAGGATTTGGAAAATAGGGAGAGAAAGCAGAACCTTTGTTTCAGAGGTATCCCTGAAAATTTGGGAGACTCTGCATTGCGCTCCTTCCTCCTGGGTCTTTTAATACCATGGCCCCCACGGTAGTAGAAGTGGATTGGTGCCTTGACAGGGCCCACCGCTCTCTGGGCCCAAAACCCCTGGCTGGAGATGTTATTGTGAGGTTCCACTATTATGAGAGCAAAGAGGCACCAACCCTATCCACAAGAAATAAAGCTCAGCTCGTATATAAGGGGGCTAAACTACAAATTTTTAGTGACCTCTCTCCCATCACTCTTGCTAAAAGGAGGAACCTACATCCAATCACATCCCATCTGCAACGTCATCAAGTACCTTACTACTGGGGCTTTCCCTTCCGCCTCACTGTATCCAAGGATGGAGTGCAACACAATCTCCGTGATCTCCAAGAAGGTGAAGCTTTCATAAAAAACCTGGGACTCCCCCCTATGCCGGAAGAAGACCTGCTGCCTCAGGCCCAAGCTCGTCCGTTTCCCACTACCCCTAGTCAGGTTTGGACCCCGGTGAGGAGTCGATCAAAGAAACAACTATCCACGCCTCAAGGCCCTCTATTCTCCAAACAACCTCCTTGATGCTCCTACAGGGGATTTTCGGGCTCAAAGTCGTATTTTGATTATTCGTAGTCGAAGAGAATCGCAGTCTACTGCTCTGGACTAAAGGTTTATAAGTTACCCCACGTGTAAGTTGAGGTGTTTTTTTTTTTTTTATTACTATTATTGTGGTCTTTATTACACCAGCAGATTGACAGCAGTTTCTATTTTACTTTTCCTTTTTCTCTTTGCTGACTTTATTTTGACCTATTAGGATTCATCCTGTTTGACACACACAGCTACTGCCATGTTCACAAGGAGGATCGGTGGTTCCTTTCCCTTACTCTCTGGATTCCCTTAATGGTGGTCCACATGTGTCCCTACCTGGCCTCTGTTGTTTTTCAGGGCCTCCTGAAATATGGCTATATCTCAGGCACACAATCAAACTTTTTCTTCTTTTTGTTTTTTTTACTGAGGTTTTTTTTTATACATGATTCTGATTTTGTTTTTTTCTGTGTCCATACTCAGATGCCAGCTCAGTAGTTTGAGGTCACAAATGTTGTTTTTTTGCCCTTATCTCTTTTTTATTTTTCATACTCCTTCTCTCTTTTTATGGTAGGTCTGCTGTTATGCAGGTATTCAGGAACTAAGTCTGTATGGGTGTAATCACATCCAACTTTACTCCCTTAGCTTTGTCCTTTATGTTCCCCTTCCTCTTATATGTTTTCATGTTCCACGAGCTTCCATACACTTAACATGCTTATGGCTTTAAGGATAATGACATACAATGTAAAGGGTCTGGCCTCCATTCGGAAACGTTGGATAGCTCTGAAGGAGTTCAGATCCTCTGGGGCAGATGTCAAAATGGTTCAAGAGACGCATTTTCGTGCAGGTGGTTTGCTCAAGTTTCCTTCAAAATTCTTCCCCACCTCCTACCTTGCCTCTGATTCCACAGGTAAGGCTGGTGTAGCAATTTTAATTCGGAAATCTTGTCCAATCAGGGTTAAGAAGACTCATGTAGATCCCCATGGGAGATTTCTCATCCTCAATTGTGACTATATGAATTCTTCATTCACCTTAGTCAATTTATATGCTCCCAATACGGGCCAGATTGATTTCTTTAACAAGCTTTTTGACTCTCCTCATTATCATTCTCAACCCTTTATGATTGTAGGGGGGGACTTTAATCTAGTTATGTTTTCTACTAAAGACAGACAAACCTTGTTTAAAGATATTCCTTCAAGGAAAATACTGTCTCAAGCCGCTTCATTTCGTAAATGTATTAGATCCCAACAACTTTTTGACTCATGGAGGATTAAACATCCCTCCACCAATCAATTTACATTTTACTCAGCAGCTCATAAAATGTATTCCTGCCTTGACCATTTCTTTATTTCTGCCCCTCTTCTTCCTTATGTGACAGAGTCTGACATTTCTCCCATTACATGGTCTGACCATGCTCCTATTATATTAGATCTTGCTTTCTCCCAGACATTTACTAGGTCATGCCATTGGAGGCTTAACGATCACCTTTTACAACACGAGGTCTCACGTAGTAAATTGGCCAAAAGCTTAAAAGAATATTTTCAGCTCAATGTAGGATCTGTCCCTGATCCCTCTACGCTGTGGGAGGCCCACAAGGCTGTCTTCCGTGGAGAGTGCATAGCAGAAAGCTCTCGTCTGAAAAAAGACAGATATAAACATTTACAGTCTCTATCGGCTTATCTGATGTCTGCCGAGCGACGGCTATTGTGTAACCCCACAGTGTCGAAACTACGTAAGGTTACTCTCCTCAGGGAAAAAATCAAATTAGTACAACTAGGTAGGGTAACCAAATCATTACCCTGGACAAAACAAAAATTTTATGAGTATTCTAATAAGCCTCATAGGATATTAGTAAATAAATACGACCATCTATTTAACTCATTCCAAGACTTCCTCTTTCAAGCTGATGGTACCAAAACTTATTGTCCCCAAGAGATGTCCAAAACTTTTGGTTCCTTCTACCACAAATTGTATAGTTGTCTGACTCCTGATAATAATTTCATTTTTACTCAGAGCAAATTTGGGGAATTTTTCTCTAACATAAAGCTCCCACAATTGTCCTCCTCTGATCTAGCTAGCTTGAATTCAGATATAACGGCTGAGGAACTTCTTTCTATTATTAAAGACCTTCCTCTACACAAATCTCCTGCCCCAGATGGTTTGCCCTATTTCTACTATAGAACCTTCTTTGACATACTGTCTCCCCACATGTTGACTCTCTATGAATCTATACTCAAAGGACATTCCCCACATTCCCAATTCTCCCATTCTTATATTTCTGTTATCCCAAAACCTGGGAAGGACTCCTCTCTTCCAGATAATCACAGGCCCATAGCCCTTTTAAATTCAGATTACAAGATTTTCACGAAAATTCTTGCTTCCAGATTGTCTAGACTTATCCCTAAGTTGATCAATAGAGACCAGGTGGGCTTTGTCCCTGGCAGGCATGCTGGGGATAATACCCGCCGAACCATAGAGTTGATTGACCTACTTGATAGATCCTCATGCCAAGCTCTTGTCCTAAGTTTGGATGCACAAAAAGCATTTGACAGCCTGAGTTGACCTTATATGTTCTCTATCCTGCGTGCGTATGGTTTTGAGGGACCTTTTCTAGAGGCTCTGTACTCTGGGGTCACGGCCCAGGTACAGATGTCCTCTTTCCTGTCACCTAGCTTCCCCATGACAAATGGAACTCGGCAGGGCTGTCCTATCTCGCCATTGCTTTTTATCTTGTGCCTAGAACCCCTGGCTGAGTCTATTCGTATACATCCGGATATTCGTGGGGTGGTGATGCGACAGGGGGAGTATAAATTATCACTCTTTGCAGATGATATACTGCTGACTATTACCAGGCCGTTGCGTTCCCTCCCTTCACTACACAATTTACTCTCCGCCTTTGGTGCCATTTCAGGCTAAAAGGTTAACACATCCAAAACTGAAGCTCTTCCAATACACATCCCACCCTCTTTGTTATCCCAGCTCAAAGCTGCTTATCCCTATAAGTGGTGTACCACTTCCCTCAAGTATTTGGGTATCCTTCTCACTCCCTCTTACTCCTCTCTCTATTCTGCAAATTATCCCTCTCTACTTTTGGACATCAATAAATCCCTGCAAAGTTGGATGAAACCTCCCCTGTCCCTCCTAGGCAGGATAAATGTTCTAAAAATGTCTGTTTTACCTAGGCTTTTATACCATTTTGAAACATTACCTGTTGCCATTCCCACATCTTAACTTAAAACAATCCAGAGAATCTTTTTAAAATTTATTTGGAGGGACAGGGCTCATCGCATAGCGAGCTCAGTGGTTCTTGCCAAGAGATCTATGGGGGGCCTGGGAGCACTGGATGTTGTTAAATATTACTACACCTCCCATTTAAGGGTCATTGTGTCTTGGTCCTCTTTACAGGCACCAAACCTTTGGTCCCTCATTGAGAAAGGTGTGTTGTATCCGGTGCATCCTTGCTCTTTAATATGGACTCCCTCTCCTCCCATGGATCCCATTTATAAACGCCAATGCACTGGTCCAATGAATTTTACCCTAGCTGTATGGCATAAGTGCCTCAAAAATTACCCTCTTAGTTCACTATGTTCTCCTCTTATGAATGTTCTCTTCGATCCAACGATCCCGGACAGCCTGTCTTTGGGTAGAGTGTTTCCATGGATAAATGCTTCCCTATTTCAACTTAGAAACCTAGTCCTTCCAATCTTGCGCAGGTTATATACTTTTGATAGCCTGCGTGAGCAATGTAACATCCCAAAACATTTATTTCACTTCTACTTACAGGTCAGACATCTCTTCTATTCTCACTCCCCACTCATGACCCAAAGACAAACCCACGCCCTTTGAATATCTGTGTGCCCAGGGTCCCCAATAGCTACATTTAATATCATCTATTCACCATATCCTCCATGAGTCAACCCCTCTCACTGAGACATCCTACCTATATATGAGGAGATGGGCTCAGTTGATAGGCAGACCCATTTCCCTACAGTCGTGGGATAGGATATGGTCTTCCACCTTTGGGTCTTCTAAATGTGTACTCCAAAGAGAAACGTCCATAAAGATTCTTATGCTTTGGTACAAAACACCTGAAGTTATTGATAAATAAGATCCCTCAGCTCCAGAACATTGTTGGCGTTGTGGGACGGGTGTTGCATCTCAATTCCACATTTTCTGGCAATGTTCTATGATTCAGACCTTTTAGCATGAGGTAATGCAGTTGATACAGAGAGTGGTAGACGTGTCCCTTCCGCTAGATCCTCTACACTACCTTTTGGGCCTCCCTTTTTCTGGTGTCACCAAAAAGGGCAACAGACTGATTTCATACATTCTTCTTGCTGCCAAAAGGCTCATTCCTTTATGCTGGTTGTCGAACACCCCCCCTCCGTGGTCTAGATTCCTACAATTAGTGGCTGAGATTCAGAGGATGGAGTACTTGACGGCATTTGTGCATGATAGAACTACTCAATTTAATAAAATATGGGGCCTCTGGGATCGATCGGAATATGGTACGCCTCTACAATCCAGTACACTGTAAATGGTTTCTTTATGATCTGTTCCCTATATATGAGATGGCACCCTTCTTCTCTTTATACCATAAATTTGCTTTTATTTTTGTGTTTGACCTCTTTTTTTGTTATATAGCTATTACCTGTGAGCTGTCATTAAGTTTTGATCTGATACATCTGTACTCTGCACATATGGACACTTCTATTTGTACCTATGTATTCCATACTTTAGCCTATATCTGCGTACTTTCTCTAATACTGTTTTGATTCACATTTTTGATTCTGATTCACTGTAAGTACACACCACACAACTATTAATTTTCTTGATTTGGAGATTTTTAAAAATGGGGGAAGACTGAACACCAGAACACACTTCAAGTATATAGACCATAATGGGTGTATCCCTTTTAGTAGTTGCCACCATCCCTAATGGAAAAGGGCCATACCCAAAGGCCAATGTATTTGAATCAGGCCCAATTGTGACTTTATGGGTGACTATCTCACACAAACAGATGTATTAATTGAGAGATTTGTGGATAAAGGTTACAAAAAAAAAAGAATTAGAGTATATTAGAGAGACAGTGGGAAGTACTGATAGGAATAATTTATTACAAGAGAAAAATAATAAATATAAAGAAAGAAGGGAAAACAGTGAAATGCCATTTTTAACTGGATATACAGTATCACACAAAAGTGAGTACACCCCTCACATTTTTGTAAATATTTTATTATATCTTTTCATGTGACAACACTGAAGAAATGACACTTTGCTACAATGTGAGTGTACAGCTTGTATAACGATGTAAATATGCTGTCCCCTCAAAATAACTCAACACACAGCCATTAATGTCTAAACCGCTGGCAACAAAAGTGAGTACACCCCTAAGTGAAAAAGTCCAAATTGGATCCAAAGTATCAATATTTTGTGTGGCCACCATTATTTTCCAGCACTGCCTTAACCTCCCTGGCGGTATGATTATGTCAGATTTTTGTGTCTCAAAGTGGTACAATTATTTTGCATAGAAATTTGCCATTTTATATTGTAGGCCTGTAATTCTTAGCAATAACAGACTTAACTCTGTCCACCAAGAGTCTCGTAGATATCCCGGGTATGATGAAGTCTGAAACACAAAATCATAAATTATAATATAATAAATAAATATAAATAATTATAAAAAATAATAATATAATAATAATAAAATTAATTTCCCCACAATTCGCTATCGCTCAGTTCTGAAGTGTGCTAATTTATTCAAGTTTCCAGGCAGAAAGAACAGTATATATGATATAAAACTGCATGCAGGGAACTGGACAAAGCACTAGGGACAAGAGGGATGTGAAATAATTTCATACAGTAATGTAATCTGTAAGATTACAGTGTACCATATTTATTATGATTTTTCACTTTTTTTATTTGCTACCGGGCTCCGCCCCAGTGTGTCGCGATGCTCGCAGGAAACGGAACCCGGCACACAGAGGCATCGGGCGGAGGACAGAGCCTGCAACACAGCAGGGGGACAGCGCAGGATCCTGGGGACAAGGTAAGTACACTGCACCAGGATCCTGCAATGCAATCCTGAGTGTGGCTCAGGGTTACCGCTAATGGTGCTGAAATTTAACCCCGAGCCTCACTCGGGAAAACTGCCAGGGAGGTTAAACTTCTTGGGCATGGAGTTCACCAGAGCTTCACAGGTTGCAACTGGAGTCCTCTTCCACTTCTCCATGACGACATCGCAGAGGTGGTGGATGTTAAAGAACTTGCGCTACTCCACCTTCCGTTTGAGGATGCCCCACAGATGCTTAATAGGGTTTAGGTGTGCAGAAATGCCTGGCCAGTCCATCACCTTTACCCTCAGCTTCTTTAGCAAGGCAGTGGTCATCTTGGAGGTGTGTTTGGGGTCGTTATGTTGGAAGACTGCCCTGTGGCCCAGTCTCCGAAGGGAGGGGATCATGCTCTGCTTCAGTATGTCACAGTACATGTTGGCATTCATGGTTCCCTCAATAAACTGTAGCTCCCCAGTGCCGGCAGCACTCATGCAGACCCATGACACTCCCACCATCATGTTTGACTGTAGGCAAGACACACTTGTCTTTGTACTCATTATCTGGTTGCCGCTACACATGCTTGACACCATCTGAACCAAATAAGTTTATCTTGGTCTCATCAGACCACAGGACATGGTTCCTATAATCCATGTCCTTAGTCTGCTTGTCTTCAGCAAACTGCAGGCTTTCTTGTGCATAATCTTTAGAAGAGGCTTCCTTCTGGGACAACAGCCATGCAGACCAATTTGATGCAGTGTGCGCATATGGTCTGAGCACTGACAGGCTGACCCCCCACCCCTTCAACCTCTGCAGCAATGCTGGCAGCACTCATAAGTCTATTTCCCAAAGAAAACCTGTGGATATGACTCTGAGGACGTGCACTCAGCTTCTTTGATCAACCATAGCGTGGCCTGTTCTGAGTGGAACCTCTCCTGTTAAACAGCTGTATGGTCTTGGCCACCATGCTGCAGCTCAGTTTCAGGGTCTTGGCAATCTTCTTATAGCCTAGGCCATCTTTATGTAGAGCAACAATTCTTTTTTTCAGATCCTCAGAGAGTTCTTTGCCATGAAGTGCCATGTTGAACTTCCAGTGAACAATATGAGAGAGTGAGAGCGATAACATAAAATTTAACAGACCTGCTCCCCATTCACACCTGAGACCTTGTAACACTAACGAGTCACATGACACCAGGGAGGAACAATGGCTAATTGTGCCCAATTTGTACATTTTCACTTAGGAGTGTACTCACTTTTGTTGCAAGCGGTTTAGACATTAATGGCTGTGTGCTGAGTTATTTTGAGGGACAGCAAATTTACACTGTTATACAAGCTGTACACTCACTACTTTACATTGTAGCAAAGTGTCATTTCTTCAGTGTTGTCACATGAAAATATGTAATAAGATGTTTACAAAAATGTGAGGGGTGTACTCACTTTCGTGAGATACTGTAATACGGAATATAGAGCCTTAGAGGAAATAATAAAAAAGAATTGTCTAATTATTTGCAATGATCCACATTTAAGTAAGATTTTACCACCTAAACCTAAGTTCATTTATAGACGAGCAAGAAGAATTAGGGATGTGATTGTAAAGGATTTACCTGACCCCCCCAAAATAATGGTGACCTTCTTTGACCATAAGGGCTTCTATAGGTGTGGAAAGTGCAGACCCTGTAGGATTACAAACAAAGGGAATAGGAAAGGGAATAGGAAAACTACGTCAATTCCGTCTATTTTTTTATTTTTCATATACAAGATTTACTTATTGTCTGACACAATACTTTCGCTTTATAGACATCCAGTTTACATCAGCTCCTGATGAGCGGCAAGTTTAGCCGCCATAAATAAATTTTACAATCATGCTGTTTTGTAACACATCCTGTACTTACTGTTTCATTTATTTATCTGAATATTATCGGTAATGTGCAATATGCCTCTGTATGTATCAATTAATCACGATGGAAGATGCAATATGTATCAATGTTTTTGATGTATTTTACTGTGCAATATTTAATAAAATCAACACTATCAGACTATACAGCTCTTTTTTTTTTTTTGCTCGCAAATCCGCATGCCTCATGTAAAAAGTCCCAACTTCTCCTCTTGCTTTGTTTTTGATAGGGATGGAGGCAATTGTGACTTAACTGTCCTATGCCTCACACAAAGTCCTAACCCCCTTTTTTTCTTTGTAGGAAAACTACAGAATTTCAATCAAACACAACTGCATTAAAATATAATATTGATAAACTTATTACTTGTAGTAGCACTGGTGTGATCTACATACTGGAATGCAGCTGCGGATTGCAGTATGTAGGGAGAACATAAATCTATCAATGGGTCCGCGCTTCAGACTAAAACACTGCTGCCCCCCTATGTAGGTAGGGAACACCTCAGTGTTACCCCAAAGAGGTTAAAATAAGAATATAGGGGATGGCGCTGTGTAAAAAAAACAGAGAGTGTAAAAGTGAATGTTTTAAAGTGACAAGTGCTTTGGTGCGTGGTACAATCCTACATAAATAGAAAAAATAAAATATAAAATATAAAAAATAAAATAAAATAAAAAATGTGAATTGACCAAAAATTAATAAATATTGTAAAGTGATAAATCCTTATTGGAATTGCAAACAATTATATTCATAATACATTAATATTATATATATTGAGCAACCTCAGTCCTTATTTTATCTAAATTATAAGGCATGTGTTAGCAAAATCCACTAAAAATGCAAAGTGACAAGTGTCAAATCTAAAAAAGGTTTGGTTGTCAGACCCCAGTGCAACACAAACACTACAATTATGTGCAGAACCGTTGGAAATTAAAACCAATCTATAAAAACAAGTGTATCAAAAAAATGTGTATCAGAGAATATGTATCAAAAATATATATATAAAAAATGTGTATCAGAAAATATGTATCAAAAAAATATATATTATAGTCCCAAACAGTTCATATAGTGATACGATATGCAGTGCAATAAATCGTATAGCGTATTTCCCAGAAGATTCTTCTTTATCAATGGAGATCCATGCAATAACTTTTAGCAATTTCCCCCAATCTGATTGCACTCACCGGAGCTCCCTGCCCCTGCAGGGGTATGAGTGTGTGATGTTAATCCTCTGCCTTTAATCGCTCCAATCCCACCGATGCCAGTATCCTTCCACTTAGCCCAATCCAGGTGAACCACTCATTGAGGAGGGGAGGGGGACTCACTGCCCCTTGCTGCAGCACATATCCCAACCAGGCTTCCACTTGCATATGTTAGATAAAAAATAAAAATTGCTTCATAGCGTAACTTTGTTTATAATTATTATTTTATTTGTGTAATACAGTCCAACAACACGACTGAATCCACTTGAACCAAATAAAAGGGTTTAAAAATTGGCGTTTAATAAAAGGAGAGGGAGCTCACAGGCTCACTAACTCTCCACGCAGTCCGGGGACGCAGTGCTGCTGAAAAACTACCGCTTGTGTTCCACTGGTCTGGTTCCCGAAACCACGATACGTGGAAGTGACGTTGTGCGTGCCAAGATAGTCCCACCTTACGCGTTTCGTCATATGGACGTCATTGGAGGCGCTGCCATCTTGGCACTCCCAACGTCTTATATTCAAGGTGTAGTCATCACTGCGGCCAATCACCTCCCGGATGTTTCAATCACAATCCAGCGGTGTAAATTAGCACCTCTGTTGCTAGGTAGAATTGAATCTAGACCAAATAGGTAAAAATCCCCATAAAGGCCCTCTAGTGGTATAAGCAAGAAGCCTTTTTATGCAGCGGCAATGACGACAAACTCCTTACATACCAACCAATATGTAACACCAATTAATATCGTACAATCTATTTCAATTGCAATATAAATAACTATAAAAAAACTATAGAAAATCCTCCATCTAAACAGTGTATATTTTAGTAATCCCAAGAGAGATAGAATAAATATATATGCAAGTAAAATGAAATTGAAAATTAGAGAAAAAAAAAAATTAATGAAAATTAAAATAAAATAAAATAAGGCCGCTGTATGTTAGGGTTAGAGAACATATTAACAATATTAAAAAAGGATTCCCAAAACACAATCTCTCGAGACACGTTGATGAATTCCATAATAGGGACTGATTTTTTATGGTATTGATTTGATTAAGGATTATTGGAGGGGTGGCAATAAAAGAATAAAAGTATCCCAGAACGAAACCAGGTGGATATACCGCCTAGATAGGTTGGTTCCGAAAGGGCTGAATGTGGATATAGATCTTAACTGTTTTCTGTCTAATTTTTAAAAAAACGAGTGATAATTTGGCCTGACTTGTGATAATTGTGAGAATTTTCAAAAATGAGTGATAAGTATCACCATTAATGAATCAGTTACAGTTTCTAGCCGGTCCTAGCCTCATTTAGATGGTTTACACACCAAAGAATTTTATCACGTTTTCCATATACATCTTTCTACTCTTATTCACTAATTTTACTCTATAGAATAAATAGAATCTGAATGTCCCTCAGTAATGTCCTCAATATACTTCTATATACATCTCCCCTTCTTTTTAATTTAAATTTTTAATTTTTAATTTTTATTTAATATGCTGGCTTCTATATAATATATAGAATGTTAGTATTCCTCAGTAATTTCCTCAACATATTATATAAGAATTTTAAAATTATGTTCTTATGGCCTTTACATAAAAATAGAATTTTATTATCCCTCGGTAATTTCCTTAATATATTACATGGGATTTTCTATACTAGAATTGTGTCCCATATAAAAAGGGCATAATTTTAGTAATATTGTATTTATATATTGGTCAATTTATTCATACACTCCCTCTAATTTAAGGTCACTTTATTCATATACACTTCTTCTGATTTAATTTTAATGGCTCACTTATACCCACGTTATGATAATTTTAATGTTATTTTTATATATTTTTTATCTTTATTTTTATGTTTCATTTTTATTTTTAACATTTGTATTTAATGAAATAAAAAGCTTTTGATTATTTATTTATTATTTTCTTATTTTATTTTATTTTATTTTAATTTATTTTCATTAATTTTTTTTTTTCTCTAATTTTCAATTTCATTTTACTTGCATATATATTTATTCTATCTCTCTTGGGATTACTAAAATATACACTGTTTAGATGGAGGATTTTCTATAGTTTTTTTATAGTTATTTATATTGCAATTGAAATAGATTGTACAATATTAATTGGTGTTACATATTGGTTGGTATGTAAGGAGTTTGTCGTCATTGCCGCTGCATAAAAAGGCTTCTTGCTTATACCACTAGAGGGCCTTTATGGGGATTTTTACCTATTTGGTCTAGATTAAATTCTACCTAGCAACAGAGGTGCTAATTTACACCGCTGGATTGTGATTGAAACATCCGGGAAGTGATTGGCCTAAGCGATGACTACACCTTGAATATAAGACGTTGGGAGTGCCAAGATGGCAGTGCCTCCAATGACATCCGTATGACGAAACGCGTAAGGCGGGACTATCTTGGCACACACAACATCACTTCCGCGTATCGTGGTTCCGGGAACCAGACCGGTGGAACGCAAGCGGTAGCTTTTCAGCAGCGCTGCGTCCCCGGACTGCGTGGAGAGTTAGTGAGCCTGTGAGCTCCGCAAGTGGAAGCCTGGTTGAGATATGTGCTGCAGCAAGGGGCAGTGAGTCCCCCTCCCCTCCTCAACGAGTGGTTCACCTGGATTGGGCTAAGTGGAAGGATACTGGCATCGATGGGATCGGAGCGATTAAAGGCAGAGGATTAACATCACACGCTCATACCCCTGCAGGGGCAGGGAGCTCCGGTGAGTGCAATCAGATTGGGGGAAATTGCTAAAAGTTATTGCATGGATCTCCATTGATAAAGAAGAATCTTCTGGGAAGTACGCTATACGATTTATTGCACTGCATATCGTATCACTATATGAACTGTTTGGGACTATAATATATATTTTTTTGATACATATTTTCTGATACACATTTTTTATATATATATTTTTGATACATATTCTCTGATACACATTTTTTTGATACACTTGTTTTTATAGATTGGTTTTAATTTCCAACGGTTCTGCACATAATTGTAGTGTGTGTGTTGCACTGGGGTCTGACAACCAAACCTTTTTTAGATTTGACACTTGTCACTTTGCATTTTTAGTGGATTTTGCTAACACATGCCTTATAATTTAGATAAAATAAGGATTGAGGTTGCTCAATATATATAATATTAATGTATTATGAATATAATTGTTTGCAATTCCAATAAGCATTTATCACTTTACAATATTTATTAATTTTTGGTCAATTCACATTTTTTATTTTATTTTATTTTATTTTTTATATTTTATATTTTATTTTTTATATTTATGTAGGATTGTACCACACACCAAAGCACTTGTCACTTTAAAACACTCACTTTTACACTCTCTGTTTTTTTTACACAGCGCCATCCCCTATATTCTTATTTTAATGTAGGGAGAACAGCAAGACCACTTAGCGTTAGGAGAACATATTAGGAACATTAAGAAGGGGTTCAAACACCAGAGTGTTTCAAAACATTTTAGGAATACCCATAACAGAAACCCACAACATTTGAAATTTTACGCCATAGATAAAATAGACCGAAATAGGAGAAATTCTAACTTGCGAAGAGAAATATCAAGAAATTAATCTCACTGGATTTTTAAATTGAATACTATGAAACCAAATGGGTTGAACATAGTACTTGATATTGTTTTATAGAGGATTAATACATATATGTTTCATCTTTATTGTTACTTTTATTTTTATTTTTTTATTTTCATTTTTTTATTTTTATATATCTCTTTCTACATGTATTGACATTCAGATATATTTGCATAGGACTATGATTAGCAAGAAGGAAAAAATATTTTTGGTGCAGTTATATTTTTAGAGTAGTTTTATGTATATAATCACAGTATGGATTTATGGTGATTAGCCAGGATAAAGTTTTTAATTTTTAATATTAAAACAGATTACATTTTTATATTGTATTTTATAAAATCAAACTCCTTCCAGCTGTCTATTTTGGGGTATCCAAACATCTTCAAATTATCTAAAGAATACATTCAAATAGGTAGTGTTGGGAATGATAAGTAATGGCCCCAAATCATACATATACAGTAACATCATAGTTCGGAGTTACCAGTAATTATAATGGTGGAAGATATACTTCCAGCATTGCAACAACAAGAGTAAAATGATGACACGCTTCCGGTTTCCTCTAATGATCGGATTGGCTGAATAATCACCATTAAGGGCACAAATACCATCTCAGCTTCGTGATGATGCATGTATGCGAAACGTGTAGAGGCTTCTGGGTAATCAAGGATGTCATTTCCTGTCACAAACCCATACCAGACTGAGGCTTGGAATGCACGCCTATCCCAGGGAATGAATCGGCGGAGCGGAACCGTAAAGCAAACTGCTGAAAAGACTCAGTGCCGGTCCAAAGGCACTTCAAATTGTGAGTGCACATTTTTATTCTGGATATTATCTTATTGGTCAAAATAAATTTTATATAAGTATGTTGCACAATGATGGCTGTTTCATTTTTATGAGATACCAAGACTGACATGGAGATATGAGGAGCATCTAGTGGTTAACTAGTTGGAGAAACGCCAGGAAAGTGGAGTGGTTATCCCAATATGAACCAAAGGCAAAACGTTTTCTAGGCTCTGGTGAGTGCCCATTTCAGAAGGCGGTGGTGGCACATGGAGTGGTGAAAAGTCCCTGTTATAGAGCATGGATGAGAATTGGAGCATAATATGGACATTGAATGTATATGATAAACAGAATTGGACTTTGGGGATTACTGTATAATACTTATGTTCTAGGTTGTGATATTTTGCACTTTATAATTTGCACTCTATATTGATCTTTTGACACTTTATAGTTTATATGCTTTTTACTGTTAAGGCTGGCATATAAAGTATAGACACCGTATCAGTGGTAATATTGCACTAGCACTTTTTGGATCTGCACAGTTACATTTTTGAATATATATTTAAGATATATAGATATTATAGTACCAGTTTTATCCAGAGTGTATACAGAGGCCTTGTGTGGAGTATTGCCAATCTATATGTACGAGGCTACAGTAGTATTAATTCCAAATGGGATAAAGATCTGAGTGAGTGTGCCCCTTATAGACCAATCTCACTATTAAACATAGATTATAAGATCCTTGCTAAAATTCTTGCAAAAAAGGTTAAATATGGTTATTACCTCTATTATCCATTATGATCAAACAGGATTTATTCCAGGGAAATCAACATCAATTAATATAAGAAGAACGCAAATAGTAGCAGAGTTAAAAGAGCATATTCCAAATACATCTGCATTGGCATCCTTGGATATGGCTAGAGCATTTGACTCTATAGAGTGGCCGTTTCTAATAGTGATAATGAAAAAATTTGGATTTGGAGAAAGATTTATAAAATGGGTGGGTATATTATATAAACAGCCATGCTCAAATTTTCTGGTGAATGGTATGCTATCACCCCCTGTAAAGCTGTATAGAGGGACTAGACAATGATGTTCCATATCTCCAAAACTTGCAATAGCTATAGAAGCTTTAGCGTTAAGATTTAGGCAGTCAAAGAAATGCAAGGGAATTACTCTAGGGAAAAAACTGAGTGTATTGGATTGTATGCAGACGACATCATATTATATATGTCGGATGCTCAGAGTACATTAACCACTTGAGGAGCGCCTCACGCCGATGTACGTTGGCAAGGCGGCACGGGCAGGCAGAATCACGTACATACACGTGATCTGCCTCCCGCGGGTGGGGGGTCCGATCGGACCCCCCCCGGTGCCCGAGGCGGTCCTCTTTTGTCCCCCGGCGATCGGAGGTGAGGGGGAGGCCATCCATTTGTGGCCCCCCCTCACGATCGCCGCCGGCCAATCAGAACATTCCTTTGCTGCTGTATGCTAAACAGCAGCAAAGGAAATGATGTCATCTCTCCTCGGCTCGGTATTTTCCGTTCCAGCGCCGAGGAGAGAAGACATCAATGTGAGTGCACAAACACTACACCTCACAGTAGAACATGCCAGGCACATTTTACACCCCCGATCCCCCCGATCGCCCCCCGATCACCCCCCGATTACCCCTCCCCCCCTGTCACACTGACACCAAGCAGTTTTTGGGTTTTTTCCTGATTACTGCATGGTGTCAGTTTGTGACAGTTACTGTGGTAGGGCAGTTAGTATTAGCCCCCTGTAGGTCTAGGGTACCCCCCTAACCCCCCAATAAAGTTTTAACCCCTTGATCACCCCCTGTCGCCAGTGTCGCTAAGCAATCATTTTTTCTGATCGCTGTATTAGTGTCGCTGGTGGCGCTAGTTAGGGACGTAAATATTTAGGTTCGCCGTCAGCGTTTTATAGTGACAGGGACCCCCATATACTATCTAATAAATGTTTTAACCCCTTGATTGCCCCCTAGTTAAACCTTTCACCAAGGATCACCGTATAACCGTTACAGGTGACGCTGGTTAGTTCGTTTATTTTTTATAGTGTCAGGGCACCCGCCGTTTATTACCGAATAAAGGTTTAGCCCCCTGATCGCCCGGCGGTGATATGAGTCACTCCAGGCAGCGTCAGATTAGCGCCAGTACCGCTAACACCCACGCACGCAGCATACGCCTCCCTTAGTGGTATAGTATCTGTACAGATCAATATCTGATCCGATCAGATCTATAATAGCGTCCCCAGCAGTTTAGGATTCCCAAAAACGCAGTGTTAGCGGGATCAGACCAGATACCTGCTAGCACCTGCGTTTTGCCCCTCCGCCCGGCCCGGCCCAGCCCAGCCCACCCAAGTGCAGTATCGATCGATCACTGTCACTTACAAAACACTAAACGCATAACTGCAGCGTTCGCAGAGTCAGGCCTGATCCCTGCGATCGCTAACAGTTTTTTTGGTAGCGTTTTGTTGAACTGGCAAGCACCAGCCCCAAGCAGCGTCAGGTTAGCGCCAGTACCGCTAACACCCACGCACGCAGCATACGCCTCCCTTAGTGGTATAGTATCTGAACGGATCAATATCTGATCCGATCAGATCTATAATAGCGTCCCCAGCAGTTTAGGATTCCCAAAAACGCAGTGTTAGCGGGATCAGACCAGATACCTGCTAGCACCTGTGTTTTGCCCTTCCGCCCGGCCCGGCCCGGCCCAGCCCAGCCCAGCCCACCCAAGTGCAGTATCGATCGATCACTGTCACTTACAAAACACTAAACGCATAACTGCAGCGTTCGCAGAGTCAGGCCTGATCCCTGCAATCGCTAACAGTTTTTTTGGTAGCGTTTTGGTGAACTGGCAAGTACCAGTGGCCTAGTACACCCCGGTCGTAGTCAAACCAGCACTGCAGTAACACTTGGTGACGTGGTGAGTCCCATAAATGCAGTTCAAGCTGGTGAGGTGGCAAGCTCAAGTAGTGTCCCGCTGCCACCAAGAAGAAGACAAACACAGGCCCGTCGTGTTCATAGTGCCCTTCCTGCTGCATTCGCCAATCCTAATTGGGAACCCACCACTTCTGCAGCGCCCGTACTTCCCCCATTCACATCCGCAACCAAATGCAGTCGGCTGCATGAGAGGCATTTTCTTTATGTCCTCCCGAGTAAATCTACCCAACGAACCCCCCCAAAAAAGATGTTGTGTCTGCAGCAAGCGCGAATATAGGCGTGACACCCGCTATTATTGTCCCTCCTGTCCTGATAACCCTGGTCTTTGCATTGGTGAATGTTTTGAACGCTACCATACACTAGTTATTAGCGTAGGGTACAGCATTGCACAGACTAGGCACACTTTCACAAGGTCTCCCAAGATGCCATCGCATTTTGAGAGACCCGAACCTGGAACCAGTTACAGTTATAAAAGTTAGTTACAAAAAAAAGTGTATATATATATATATATATATATATATATATATATATATATATATAAAAAAATAGTTGTCCTTTTATTGTTCTCTCTCTCTCTATTCTCTCTCTATTGTTCTGCTCTTTTTTATTGTATTCTATTCTGCAATGTTTTATTGTTATTATGTTTTATCAAGTTTGCTTTTCAGGTATGCAATTTTTTATACTTTACCGTTTACTGTGTTTTATTGTTAACCATTTTTTTGTCTTCAGGTACGCCATTCACGACTTTGAGTGGTTATACCAGAATGATGCCTGCAGGGTTAGGTATCATCTTGGTATCATTCTTTTCAGCCAGCGGTCGGCTTTCATGTAAAAGCAATCCTAGTGGCTAATTAGCCTCTAGACTGCTTTTACAAGCAGTGGGAGGGAATGCCCCCCCACCACCGTCTTCCATGTTTTTCTCTGGCTCTCCTGTCTCAACAGGGAACCTGAGAATGCAGCTGGTGATTCAGCCAGCTGACCATAGAGCTTATCAGAGACCAGAGTGGCTCCAAACATCTCTATGGCCTAAGAAACCGGAAGCTACGAGCATTTCATGACTTAGATTTCGCCGGATGTAAACAGCGCCATTGGGAAATTGGGAAAGCATTTTATCACACTGATCTTGGTGTGGTCAGATGCTTTGAGGGCAGAGGAGAGATCTAGGGTCTAATAGACCCCAATTTTTTCAAAAAAGAGTACCTGTCACTACCTATTGCTATCATGGGGGATATTTACATTCCCTGAGATAACAATAAAAATGATAAAAAAAAATGAAAGCAACAGTTTAAAAATAAGATAAAAAAGAAAAAAAATAATAAAGAAAAAAAAAAAAAAAGCACCCCTGTCCCCCCCTGCTCTCGCGCAAAGGCGAACGCAAGCATCGGTCTGGCTTCAAATGTAAACAGCAATTGCACCATGCATGTGAGGTGTCACCGCGAACGTCAGATCGAGGGCAGTAATTTTAGCAGTAGACCTCCTCTGTAAATCTAAAGTGGTAACCTGTAAAGGCTTTTAAAGGCTTTTAAAAATGTATTTAGTTTGTCGCCACAGCACGTTTGTGCGTAATTTTAAAGCATGTCATGTTTGTTTTAGCGCATTAAAATTTAAAAAAGTGTGTTTTTTCCCCAAAAAATGAATTTGAAAAATGACCCCATTTTGGAAAGTAGACACCCAAGCTATTTGCTGAGAGGTATAGTGAGTATTTTGCAGACCTCAATTTTTGTCACAAAGTTTTGAAAATTGAAAAAAGAAAAAAAAAAAAGTTTTTTCTTGTCTTTCTTCATTTTCAAAAACAAATGAGAGCTACAAAATACTCACCATGCCTCTCAGCAAATAGCTTGGGGTGTCTACTTTCCAAAATGGGGTAATTTGGGGGGGTTTTGTGCCACCTGGGCATTCCATGGCCTCCAAAACTGTGATAGGCAGTGAAGAGTGAAATAAAAAATTTACACCCTTAGAAATCCTGAAGGCGGTGATTGGTTTTCGGGGCCCCGTACGCAGCTAGGCTCCCAAAAAGTCCCACACATGTGGTATCCCCATACTCAGGAGAAGCAGCTAAATGTATTTTGGGGTGCCATTCCACATATGCCCATGGCCTGTGTGAGCAATATATCATTTAGTGACAACTTTGTGCAAAAAAAAAAAATTGTCACTTTCCCGCAACTTATGTTAAAATATAAAATATTCCATGGACTCAACATGCCTCTCAGCAAATAGCTTGGGGTGTCTACTTTCCAAAATGGGGTCATTTGGGGGGGTTTGTGCCATCTGGGCATTTTATGGCCTTCAAAACTGTGATAGGTAGTGAGGAGTGAAATCAAAAATTTAGGCCCTTAGAAATCCTGAAGGCAGTGATTGGTTTTCGGGGCCCCGTACGCGGCTAGGCTCCCAAAAAGTCCCACACATGTGGTATCCCCGTACTCAGGAGAAGCAGCTGAATGTATTTTGGGGTGCAATTCCACATATGCCCATGGCCTGTGTGAGCAATATATCATTTAGTGACAACTTTTTGTAATTTTTTTTTTTGTCATTATTCAATCACTTGGGACAAAAAAAAATTAATATTCAATGGGCTCAACATGCCTCTCAGCAATTTCCTTGGGGTGTCTACTTTCCAAAATGGGGTCATTTGGGGGGGGTTTTGTACTGCCCTGCCATTTTAGCACCTTAAGAAATGACATAGGCAGTCATAAACTAGAAAGCTGTGTAAATTCCAGAAAATGTACCCTAGCTTGTAGACGCTATAACTTTTGCGCAAACCAATAAATATATGCTTAGACATTTTTTTTACCAAAGCCATGTGGCCGAATACATTTTGGCCTAAATGTATGACTAAAATTGAGTTTATTGGATTTTTTTTATAACAAAAAGTAGAAAATATCACTTTTTTTCAAAATTTTCGGTCTTTTCCCGTTTATAGCGCAAAAAATAAAAACCGCAGAGGTGATCAAATACCATCAAAAGAAAGCTCTAATTGTGGGAAGAAAAGGACACAAATTTTGTTTGGGTACAGCATTGCATGACCACGCAATTAGCAGTTAAAGCGACGCAGTGCCAAATTGGAAAAAGTCCTCTGGTCCTTAGGCAGCATAATGGTCCGAGGCTGAAGTGGTTAAATGAAGCCATGAAGATAATAGAGACATTTGGAGAGTTCTCTGGCCTGAAGATAAACTGGCAGAAATCTGCACTGATGCCATTAAGACAGGAAATACAGATAAGAGACGGGGGGGGGTAGAGCCCCCATTAAAAATAGTACAGTCTTTAAGTATTTGGGAATTTATATTACATCACAAGGGAAGGAGGCATTGAAAGCTAATGTATATCCTCTAACAGAGCACATTAACTATAAATTGGTGATATGGTCTAAAATGCCGTTATCAGTAGTAGAAAGAATACATTTGATTAAAAGTATAATAGTCCCTAAATGCATATATGTGTTTTCACATTCACCGGTATTAATACCTACAGTACTATTTAACAAATTGAACTCCCAGTTTATAAAATTCATATTGGCTAATGGTAGATGTAAATTAAAACTAACATTGCAACGACCTAAAGCCATGACAGGTGCGGCTCTGACGGATATATACCTATATTATCTAGTGGTCAAATTAAAGCACCTACAGAAGTGGATAGCTCAGGAGCAGGGAGAGGTAGTAGAGAGGTACTTGCTCTAAGGGGTAATCAGATCACAAGGCCCTAAGGGACAAATAGCTATATTATATGCACATCTAATCAGGCTAAAATAGGCAGTAGGGCACTGAGAGTAAGAGATAAATGGCAGATGATTATTCTGAATATGACAGATGAGAAGTGGGAGGAGATATACTTTATACATCTGATGGTCTCACCAGCAGCTAATAATAGATTAATTCAATTATATATTACACATCAGATATATCTTAGCCTAAGTAGACTATTTGGAATGGGCTACATTGAACTGCCTGCAATGTCATCAAGAGGGAGCAGATTTCCTACATTTAATGTGGAACTGCGACCACACTTGAACTACTTCAATACAGGGCACTTACACCCCCTTCCTGCCCAAGCCAATTTTCAGCTTTCAGCATTGTCACTGTTTAACCACTGTCCGCCTCACGCTGATGTACGTCAGCAGAATGGCACAGGCAGGCAAAATCACGTACCTGCCAGAGGCAGTCATCATCTCTTCCCGGGCGATGAGAGGTGAGGGGGAGGCCATCCATTCGTGGCCACCCCCTCCCGATCGCTCCTGGCGAATGAAAATCCTTCCTGTGCCTCTGTAATGTAAACAGAGGCACAGGAAGTGATGTCATCCCTCCTCGAGCCGGTCTTTTCGATCTGGCGCCGAGGAGAGAAGACATCAAGTAAGTCTGCACAACACTACACTGTCAGTAGAACACGCCAGGCACACTTGTCACCCCCCTTTACCCCCCGATCACCCCCGATCACCCCCCTGTACCCCCTGTCACTCTGACACCAATAGCAGTTTTTTTTTTTTGCATTGGTGTCAGTTTGTGACAGTTATAAGTGTTAGGGCAGTTAGGTTAGCCCCCTTTAGGTCTGGGGTACCCCCCTTTAGGTCCAGGGTACCCCCCTAACCCCCCCTAAGAAAGGTTAACCCCGTGATCACCCCCCGTCGCCAGTGTCACTAAGCGATCGTTTTTCTGATCGCTGTATTAGTGACACAGGTGACACTAGTTAGGGAGGTAAGTATATAGGTTCGCTGTCAGTGTTTTATAGCGACAGGGACCCCCATATACTACCAACTAAAGGTTTTAACCCCCTGATTGCCCCCTAGTTAACCCTTTCACCAGCGATCACCATATAAGTGTTACGGGTGACGCTGGTTGGTTAGTTTGTTTTTTGTAGTTTATTATAGTTTTAGGGCACCCGCCGTTTATTACCTTATAAAGGTTTAACCCCCTAATTGCCCGGCGGTAATATAAGTTACGTTCAGGATCAGATAAGGTCTGCGTCGCCCCAGGCAGTGTCAGGTTAGCGCCAGTACCACTAACACCCACTCACGCAGCATACACCTCCCTTAGTGCTATAGTATCTGAACGGATCGATATCTGATCCGATCAGATCTATACTCCCCAGCAGTTTAGGGTTCCCAAAAACGCAGTGTTAGCGGGATCAGCCCAGATACCTGCTAGCACCTGCGTTTTGCCCCTCAGCCCAGTATTTGTAAGTTTGTAAGTGCAGTATCGATCGATCACTGACACTTACAAAACACACATAACTGCAGCGTTCGCAGAGTCAGGCCTGATCCCTGCGATCGCTAACAGTTTTTTGGTAGCGTTTTTATACAGTCGCTAACAGTCAGGAGCTTTTTTGCCTGTGAGTCTCACTAGTGTACCCCTAAATTTAGAGCCCAAAATGGCAAATCGAAGGTACACTAGTGAAGAGGCCTACATGTTTCTGAGCATGACAGATAGTGAAGAGGAAGTCACTCATCTGTCAGATTCAGGCTCAGAATACGATCCTGTAGAGGACAGCGGCTCCATGACAGATAGCTCTGACGACGGAGTTGTGGTCCCTGCTAAGGTCAGGCGTACCAGACCCCAATCTTCTTCTTCTGTCCTTGAAGTGCAAGAACCGCAGGTCCCTCGTATAGAGCAGAGAAGTACTAGTGCCGCTATTCCTTCTGGTGAACTGGCAAGCACCAGCGGCCTAGTACACCCTGGTCGTACATCCAGCACTGCAGTAACACTTGGTGATGTGGCGAGTCCCATAAGTGCAGTTCAAGCTGGTGAGGTGGCAAGCACTAGTAGTGTCCCGCTGCCACCAAGAAGACAAAGACAGGCCCGTCGAGCCCATAGTGCCCTTCCTGCTGCATTCGCCAATCCGAATTGGGAACCCACCACTTCTGCAGCACCCGTACTTCCCCCATTCACGGGCCAATCCGGAATTCAGGAGGAAACAGTTGATTTTACGCCACTGGATTTTTTTTCACTGTTTTTCACCGAAGATCTCTATAGATCTATTGTGGACCAAAGCAATTTGTACGCTGGTCAACACATCGCCACTATTCCCCAGTCCTCCCTTGCCAGAGATTGGAGACCAATTACGGTCTCCGAATTTAAGATCTTTCTGTGCCTTTCCCTCAACATGGGCTTGAATAAAAAGAGTAAGTTGCGGTCATATTGGTCCACTGACCCAATTTACCATGCGCCCGTGTTCTCTGCCTCCATGGCCAGGGCACGATACGAGCAGATTTTGCAGTTCATGCACTTCAGCGACAATGAACTCTGTCGTCCTCGTGGAGACCCTGGATACGATCGGCTCTACAAAATTCGGCCCCTTGTAAACCACTTCAACCAACGTTTTGCAGACTTGTTTACTCCCCATCAAGTTGTCTGCGTTGATGAGTCCCCGATTACATTTTCTGGCCGCTTGTCATTCAAACAGTACCTTCCCAGCAAGCGTGCCAGATACGGGGTCAAGATGTATAAGCTCTGTGACAGGGCCACAGGCTATACATGTAGTTTTATGGTTTACGAGGGCAAAGATAGTCACGTAGAGCCGACAAACTGCCCTGACTACATAGGAAGCTCCGGCAAGATAGTGTGGGACTTGGTGTCACCCTTATTCGGAAAGGGGTACCACTTGTACGTGGACAATTATTACATGAGCGTGCCACTTTTTAGTCACCTTTTTGACCAACAGATTGGAGAATGTGGCACCGTGCGACCTAATCACCGGGGCTTTCCCCAGCGGCTTGTAGATTCCAGTCTTAGGCTGGGGGAGAGAGCCTGCTTGAAGTGTAATAACTTGCTCGCTATGAAGTGGAGGGACAATAAGAATGTTTTCGTTCTTACCTCCCTTCATGCAGACACGACGGTCCAAATTCCTACGGCGACTGGTGTTGTGGAGAAACCCCTCTGTGTCCATGAATATAACCAAAATATGGGAGGGGTGGACCTCAACGACCAGATGTTGGCGCCGTACATAGTTGCCCGTAAGGCCAGACGCTGGTACAAAAAAGTGTCTGTTTATTTATTTCAATTGGCTTTGCTGAATGCTCATGTGCTATACAGAGCTTCAGGAGGGACTGGATCCTTCCTTAAATTCCAGGAGGAGATCGTCAGAGCCCTTCTGTATCCAGATGGTGCTCCACCTCACCTTCCCCAACCAAATGCAGTAAGCCGGCTGCATGAGAGGCATTTTCAATATGTCCTCCCGAGTACCCCTACCCAACGAGCCCCCCAAAAAAGATGTCATGTCTGTAGCAAGCGCGGATTTAGGCGTGACACCCGGTATTATTGTCCCTCCTGTCCTGACAATCCTGGTCTTTGCATGGGTGAATGTTTTGAACGCTACCATACACTAGTGGAGTATTAGCGTAGGGTACAGCACTGCACAGACTAGGGCACACTTTCACAGGGTCTCCCAAGATGCCATCGCATTTTGAGAGACCCAAACCTGGTACCAGTTAAAAAAGTTAAAGTTACAAAAAAAGTGTAAAAAAAACAAAAAAACAAAAAAAAACCACACAAAAAAATATAAAATAAAAAAACCAAAAATAGTTGTTGTTTTATTGTTCTCTCTCTATTCTCTCTCTATTGTTCTGCTCTTTTTTATTGTATTCTATACTGCAATGTTTTATTGTTATGTTTTTATCATGTTTGCTTTATAGGTATGCAATTTTTTTATACTTTGTTTTTTTATTGTTAACCACTTTTTTGTTTTCAGGTACGCCATTCAGCTGCAGAGCGGATTTATTTATCTTGACAGCAACAGCGTTTGCTCCCACGATACATAAAGCCGTGACTCCAGCGCTGTCGGAGGTGATTTCACCACCACAGTTACATACTTCAGCATATATGCCGAAGCGTGGGGGCAGCAGTGGGTGGAGGAGCGATTTGCTCCTGCCTTTTGTGGGAGGATGCCCCCATGCTTCGGCATATATATATTTTAGGCACAGGTTGCGTTAAATGTTTTATTTTTTACTATGTTTTTTTTGCATTTGCTTTGCAGGTATGGTAAGTCTTACTGTTATACTGTAATGTTACTTTGTTTTATTGTTAACCATCATTTGCTTAGCAGGTATGCCATTCAGTTGCAGCGCGGATTTATTTATTTTGACAGCAACAACGTTTGCTCCCACGATATATAAAGCCGTGACTCCAGCGCTGTCAGAGGTGATTTCACCACCGCAGTTACATACTTCAGCATATATGCCGAAGCTTGGGGGCAGCAGTGGGTGGAGGAGCGATTTGCTCCTGCCTTTTGTGGGAGGATGCCCCCATGCTTCTGCATATATAAATGGTGCATGTATGCCCATCATTAGAAGTGGGTGGATGAAGGGAGGTATTCTAATGGTGGGCATACCCACCGATCAATATCTTTTTTTCGTTCAGCCCACAGGCTGCATGAAAAAAAAAAGTTTACAATATATGCCCAACAAGGACCAGCAACGTACTGGTATGTTGCTTGACTTTGGGTGGTTATACCAGAATGATGCCTGCAGGTTTAGGTATCATCTTGGTATCATTCTTTTCAGCCAGCGGTCGGCTTTCATGTAAAAGTAATCCTAGCGGCTAATTAGCCTCTAGACTGCTTTTACAAGCAGTGGGAGGGAATGCCCCCCCGCCACCGTCTTCCATGTTTTTCTCTGGGTCTCCTGTCCCAACAGGGAACCTGAAAATGCGGTGATGAGCCAGATGACCATAGAGCTGATCAGAGACCAGAGTGGCTCCAAACATCTCTATGGCCTAGGAAACCGGAAGCTACAAGCATTTCATGACTTAGATTTCGCCGGATGTAAACAGCGCCATTGGGAAATTGGGAAAGCATTTTATCACACTGATCTTGGTGTGGTCATATGCTTTGAGGGCAGAGGAGAGATCTAGGGTCTAATAGACCCCAATTTTTTCAAAAAAGAGTACCTGTCACTACCTATTGCTATCATAGGGGATATTTACATTCCCTGAGATAACAATAAAAATGATTAAAAAACATAAAAATGAAAGTAACAGTTTAAAAATAAGATACAAAAATCAAAAAAAAAATAAAAAAAACAAAAAAAAAAAAAGCACCCCTGTCCCCCCCCGCTCTTGCGCAAAGGCGAACGCAAGCGTCGGTCTGGCGTCAAATGTAAACAGCAATTGCACCATGCATGTGAGGTGTCACCGCAAACGTCAGATCGAGGGCAGTAATTTTAGCAGTAGACCTCCTCTGTAAATCTAAAGTGGTAACCTGTAAAGGCTTTTAAAGGCTTTTAAAAATGTATTTAGTTTGTCGCCACTGCACGTTTGTGCGCAATTTTAAAGCATGTCATGTTTGGTATCCATGTACTCGGCCTAAGATCATCTTTTTTATTTCATCAAACATTTGGGCAATATAGTGTGTTTTAGTGCATTAAAATTTTAAAAAGTGTGTTTTTTCCCCAAAAAAATGCGTTTGAAAAATCACTGCGCAATTACTGTGTGAAAAAAAAAAACACCCACCATTTTAATCTGTAGGGCATTTGCTTTAAAAAAATATATAATGTTTGGGGGTTCAAAGTAATTTTCTTGCAAAAAAAAAATAATTTTTTCATGTAAACAAAAAGTGTCAGAAAGGGCTTTGTCTTCAAGTGGTTAGAAGAGTGGGTGATGTGTGACATAAGCTTCTAAATGTTGTGCATAAAATGCCAGGACAGTTCAAACCCCCCCCAAATGACCCCATTTTGGAAAGTAGACACCCCAAGCTATTTGCTGAGAGGCATGTCAAGTCCATGGAATGTTTTATATTGTGACGCAAGTTGCGGGAAAAAGACAAATTTTTTTTTTTTTTTTATGCACAAAGTTGTCACTAAATGATATATTGCTCAAACATGCCATGGGGATATGTGAAATTACAGCCCAAAATAAATTCTGTTGCTTCTCCTGAGTACGGGGATACCACATGTGTAAGACTTTTTGGGAGCCTAGCCGCGTACGGGACCCCGAAAACCAAGCACCGCCTTCAGGCTTTCTAAGGGCGTACATTTTTGATTTCACTCTTCACTGCCTATCACAGTTTCGGAGGCCATGGAATGCCCAGATGGCACAACCCCCCCCCCCCCAATTGACCCCATTTTGGAAAATAGACACCCCAAGCTATTTGCTGAGAGGTATAGTGAGTATTTTGCAGACCTCACTTTTTGTCACAAACTTTTGAAAATTGAAAAAAGAAAAAATAAAAAAAATAAAAATTTTCTTGTCTTTCTTCATTTTCAAAAACAAATGAGAGCTGCAAAATACTCACCATGCCTCTCAGCAAATAGCTTGTGGTGTTTACTTTCCAAAATGGGGTCATTTTGGGGGGTATTGTGCTATCTTGGCATTTTATGGCCTTCGAAACTGTGATAGGTAGTGAGGAGTGAAATCAAAAATTTACGCCCTTAGAAATCCTGAAGGCAGTGATTGGATTTCGGGGCCCCGTATGAAGCTAGGCTCCCAAAAAGTCCCACACATGTGGTATCCCCGTACTCAGGAGAAGCAGCAGAATATATTTTGGGGTGTAATTCCACATATGCCCATGGCATGTTTGAGCAATATATCATTTAGTGACAACTTTGTGCAAAAAAAAAAAAAAAATTGTCACTTTCCCGCAACTTGTGTCAAAATATAAAAAATTCCATGGACTCAACATGCCTCTCAGCAAATAGCTTAGGGTGTCTACTTTCCAAAATGGGGTCATTTGGGGGGGTTTTGTGCCATCTTGGCATTTTATGGCCTTCAAAACTGTGATAGGTAGTGAGGAGTGAAATAAAAAATGTATGCCCTTAGAAATCCTGAAGGCAGTGATAGGTTTTCGGGGCCCCGTACGCGGCTAGGCTCCCAAAAAGTCCCACACATGTGATATCCCCGTACTCAGGAGAAGCAGCTGAATGTATTTTGGGGTGCAATTCCACATAGGCCCATGGCCTGTGTGAGCAATATATATTATTTAGTGACAACTTTTTGTAAATATTTTTTTTTTTTTGTCATTATTCAATCACTTGGGACAAAAAAATAAATATTCAATGGGTTCAACATGCCTCTCAGCAATTTCCTTGGGGTGTCTACTTTCTAAAATGGGGTCATTTGGGGGGGTTTTGTACTGCCCTGCCATTTTAGCACCTCAAGAAATGACATAGGCAGTCATAAACTAAAAGCTGTGTAAATTCCAGAAAATGTACCCTAGTTTGTAGACGCTATAACTTTTGCGCAAACCAATAAATATACGCTTATTGACATTATTTTTACCAAAGACATGTGGCCGAATACATTTTGGCCTAAATGTATGACTAAAATTGAGTTTATTGGATTTTTTTTATAACAAAAAGTAGAAAATATCATTTTTTTTCAAAATTTTCGGTCTTTTTCCGTTTATATCGCAAAAAATAAAAATGGCAGAGGTGATCAAATACCATCAAAAGAAAGCTCTATTTATGGGAAGAAAAGGACGCAAATTTCGTTTAGGTACAGCATTGCATGACCGCGCAATTAGCAGTTAAAGCGACACAGTGCCAAATTGGAAAAAGTCCTCTGGTCCTTATGCAGCATAATGGTCCGGGGCTGAAGTGGTTAAATGACAATTGCGCGGTCATGCTACACTGTACCCAAACAGAATTTTTTAACATTTTGTTCCCACAAATAGAGCTTTCTTTTGGTGGTATTTGATCACCTCTGCGTTTTTTTAATTTTTTGCTAAACAAAAAAAACCTAAAATTTTGAAAAAAAAAAAAGTTTTTCTTTTGTTTCGGTTATAAAATTTTGTAAATAAGTACGTTTTCTCCTTCACTGATGGATGAGAGCTGCGCTGCCCAGCCGTCATTTGACAGCCGGCGGGCGGGAAGTGGTTAAGATACTGGAACCAGGTAATAGGAAAGCTATCGAATGTAGTGGGCAAATCAATCCCATGTAATGTGGAGGTATGCCTGTTGGGACTATTGGAAGACGAGATATGCCCTAGATATATTAAAACCTTACTGCAGGAAACATTATTTTTGGCATGGAAGCAAATAGCGGTAGGGTGGATGCAGGTGGAACCACCTTCGGTAAACCAATGGATGAAAACAGTCAATCAAGTGATACCCTATGAGAAAATAATATATGAGCATAGAGGAGGGATACAAAAATATCATAACATATGGGACGTATGGAATAATGCACATGCAACTGTGGATAGGAATGAAAGATAAATGGATAAATAGGTGACTGGCAGCAGCCAAAGTAATAAGTAAGATTGGGATATGATAGTAGTGTGAGTGTATAGAAGGTTGTTAGAGGTATGTATGAAATGTAAAAGATATAGACTATATATATATATATATATATATATATATATATATATATATATATATATAGATGTTGACAACATGAAAGAAGTGTATTTGAAATATTTGGAATACATATAGATGTTGTAAAATATATATACAGTATATATATATATATATATATATATATATATATATATATATATATTTTTTTTTTTTTAAATAAAATAAAGGGTATTAAAAAAAGTGAGGTTTTACCACTATGTCCCTCGGGAGCCCATCGGGACAGGGGGGTTTTAGGGTTCTGTGCGCTCTGTCCATCTCCAACCTATGATCCAGGATGTCTGAAAAGAGGTCTTTTATGTCATCCTATCCTATGCTGGCCTCATGTTGCTGTCCAGGAGCCATCTTGGATTTCTCCAGGGCAGAAGGGCTGGTGCCGAGCTGTAGCCCTAAATTAAAAAGTACACTCGCTATATAACCCCTCCCACTGGTGGGAGTACCTCAGTTTTGTAGCAGTATTGTTATACCTTGAGCCCCTAACCTGGTTAAAGGAGGAGCCAGGACCTTTGTAAACACTCGAGGTGCAATAGCTAGACCGAAGGCAGAACTGCCAACTGTAAATTAAGATTTTCTACCTTGAAGCGTAGAAATTTCTGGTGAGCGGGGAAAATTGGCACATGGAGAAGGTAGGATGGAGACAACTGATCGGATTGACTCCATGCGAAAATAACGGATATTCAATAACCGGTTTAGATCTTTGAGATCCAAAATGGGTCTGACATCCCCGTTTGGTTTTGGAACCGTAAAAAGGTTTAAATAAAAACCCTAATCCTTGCTCTTCCAAGGGGCCACTGATTTCACTCTTTGAGACAAGAGATGATCCAAAGCTAGAAAGAGAGACTTCTTTTTCACAGGATCTCTGGGAGTGTTTTATCTGAGAAAACGAGGAGATGGGAACCCTCAGAACTCTAGTTTGTAACCTAGAGATATTGAGGAAGCCACCCATCTGTCTTGACATTGTTCCTGCCAGACCCTTGAAAGTGTAGAAGCCTTCCCCCTACTCGAGCGAGCGGGGGTGCCTCTTCACAAAGAGGCTTTAGTATTTTGTTTTGCGGTTTTCCTCCTCCAGGTCCTCTTTTGGCCCTGGGACTGACCCTGAGGTTTACCTCTTGAACCTCACGGTAGAGGCCGTCATGACTGCCTGGAGGCTGATTCCCTTGGCACCGGAGAAGAAGCATGTTTTAAAAGAAAAAAATGCTTAAACTTCTTTTTAACCGGTAAAAGGGAACTTTTCCCATTAGAAATTCTTTGGATATACCTATCCAGATCGTCTCCAAATAACCGTTCACCATGAAATGGGAAACTGGCCAAGAGCTTTTGCATGGCGCTTTGGCTGACCAATTTTTCAACCATAGGATTCTATGCACATGTACCAGCCCTAGCATGAGCCGTGAGGCCTGGAGAATAGAATCTTTCATAGCGTCTACTGTAAAACACAACGCTTCTGATATCCTGGCCAAATTCTGGGCCTGCTGATCAGGAATAATCTTGAGTACCTCCATAAACTGGTCCTTTAAGGACTGAGATACTCTGATCGCTGCCAGCAGGCTGAACCTGCAAGCGAAATATAGCTTTTAAAAGGAATTCCAACTTCTTATCTGTTGGATCCTTTAGCATATGAGCATTGTCTACTGGACAAGTCAGGTACAGAGGATATAGCAGCGTCAACTGCTGGAAATCCCCATTTCTTATAGAACTCTTTCTCCGTAGGATAATGTATTGAAAACTTTTTTGAAGGAAAAATATGTTTATCTGGGTGCTCCTACTGAATACATAAGCTTTTTTAGCCATGAAAGGATAGGAAAAGCATGAACAGACTGAGGAGGCTTTAACCCAAAGCAGAAGTGGGCTCATCGATTGACTGCGCTTATTGGCAGTAAAAATGTGGAGCGGACCAATTCAGTGAGAGACTGTACCAACAACTTTTCCTACGAACCTGATCCTTTTGAATTAGGTTCCTCGGACATCAGCCTCTTTCTGGTCCCTTGAGAGAAATTCATCATCTCTCGCCCCTTGTACCTCAGCATGAGGGTCCTGAGCAATGGACAAGAACCTGTTATGCTTAGTCCCACTCTGGGATGCAATTAAAGCATCAATTTTTTGCTCCAAACTTAGAATGTTGGAAAAAACCTTCTTAGTCATATACATAGGGGCTGCAATGCTAAAAGCAGCTGCAACACTTGCCCCTCCTGAAGGCTCATTCTGACCAGCCATATTACTCTCAGGGGAGGATGCCATCTTTTTTGAGTTGGGTCTAGGCTCCCTAGTGACTATAGTCTTTCTAGAGCCCTTTTTTGAGGTGAATTTAACCTCCCTGGCGGTTTTCCCGAGTGTGGCTCGGGTTAAATTTCAGTACCATTAGCGGTGACCCCGAGCCACACTCGGGATTGCAGTGCAGGATCCTGGTGCGGTATACTTACCTTGTCCCCAGGATCCTGCGATGTCCCCCCGAAGTGTCCGCTGGCTCTGTCCTCTGCCCGAAGCCTCTGTGTGCCGGGCTCAGTTCCCTGCAAGCAACGCAACGCACGGGGGCGGAGCCCGACGGCAAATTATAAAAAAATGTAAAAATCATAATACATACAGTACACTGTAAGCTTACAGATTACATTACTGTATGGAATTATTTTACATCCCTTTTGTCCCTAGTGGTTTGTCCAGTGCCCTGCATGCAGTTTTATATTATATATACTGTTCTTTCTGCCTGTAAACTGGAGATTGTCCATAGCAACCAAAAAGTGTCCCTTTACATCAAAATGGTTTTAGACCAGCTAGAAAACAGCAATAGTAAATTAGAACACTTGCAGAATTGAGCAATAGTCAATTGTGGGGAAATTAATTTTATTATTATTATTTTTTATAATTATTTATATTTATTTATTATATTATAATTTATGATTTTGTGTTTCAAACTTTATCATACCAGAGATATCTACTAGACTCTTGTTTGGACAGATTTAAGTGTGTTATTGCTAAGAATTACAGGCTTACAATATAAAATGCTAAATTTCTATGCAAAATAATTGTACCGCTTTGAGACGCAAAAATCTGACATAATCATACCGCCAGGGAGGCTACCCTCCCTTCCAACCATAGCCCGATGCACAAAGCAAAGGTACTACCAGAAGGAATGCATCCACTGCTGGAACAATAGTCCAGCTCTGCTGCTGCTATTAATGCTCAGCCTGATGGAGTAGTAAATGTGTCAAAGGAATGCCTGTGTCACCAAACCTCATATATACCTTCACTCTTGTGTCCCTCCGCAGCTTGGAACAGCAACAATGGTGCCTTTAAAGCACACATTTCCCACGCTGGGCGTTGGAGAACACCAACGCAGCAAAAAGCCCTACCCCCATCGCTACGGTCCTTCCTTTCTCCTTTCAAGAGAAAGCTTTCCCGCGCAAGCCAAGCGCAGGCTCCGATCCTATGGGATCAACAGAGATTAATGGCGGAGGGGGGCCTGGAAGCTGCCGAGCGGCATGTTGTTTGCGCTTCCTTTTTTAATTTTTTTTGAAGCGCTCCTTCCCTGAAGAAAAAAAAGAGCACAGGGGGCGTCTGGTGGGGAGGCAAAACCCCCACCAGACGTACCGGAGGTCTGCTGCAGGCTGAAGGAAGAGAAAACTGCTGTTTCCTGGACACATCGTGGGCTCTCTGAGAAGCATGAGACGTAAGTGCTCTAAACAGCCCCCAGTGGTGACACATAGGCATGACAACATTTACTAAATAAAGGAGATATTCATAAGAACATTTCTTAGAAAAACTCCACTTACCTTTCCCGCCGAAGGGTTTTCTGTGGTAAACCAACAGACCCAATCTTTACCCTTCACGGTGGATTCCGTTAAACCTTTAGGAGCTGGGGATCCTTCAAGAAACCCACAATCCTGGACCTGTAATAGTACCACCGCCAGTAAATCTTTATGGCCTTAATACCAAAAAGTACTGGATCCCAGGGTCCAGCTCTCTAAACGAGAAGCGTTTACAGACAAGACCTCGTTTCTTTGGCTACGAGGCTGGATACCATTCAATTCAGCCAAAAAGACACTTTGAATGGATCCGGCTGCATGGCTATCCCCAGCAAGGATTGCTCCAGTGGAGCTCAGCACAGCACATCTTTACTCGTGACCAACACCTTAGACACTGGCGAAAAAACTGAGGTACTCCCACCAGTGGGAGGGGTTATATAGGGAGTGCACTTTTTAATTTAGGATGTGCCAGTGTCCATCACCTGAAGGTGGCCTATAACCCACATAGTAACTACTATGGCTCCGTGTCCCGTGATGTACTATAAGAAAAATCATTATAGATATATACTGTTAAGCCATTATAGATCCTTTTACCTCTGCTTCCCGTTAGAGGGAAGCACTTCCAATAGGAGACCTGAGAGTCCCCAAGGGATTCTCTTAATTTACAGGGATTTCCTTTCTTGCTTTGAGACATAAAGTGAAGGGAAATCTCCCCAATGGGACACAGATGGAAAAAAAGAAACTGACAGTGCATATAGCCCTCCCTTACGCTATGTAAAAAAAAAAAAAAAAAACTAAAAAAAAAAAAAGGATGAATCCAATCATTCTGTTTTTACATACTGATACCAAGTATCCCTGATCACCACCACATCAGTTTTATGTCTACGCTGTACTGTACTGGTGACAGTATGTAAAAACAAAAAATTTGAAAATTTACAATTTTTTTAAATTAATTGTGACAAAAAATTGCAAATTCACCAAAACTCTCCATGCCTCTTACTAAATACCTTGGACTGTCTATTTTCCAAAAGTTGGTCATTTGGGGGGTATTTGTACTACCCTGGCATTTTAGGGCCTCAAGAAATAAGATGGCTGTCAGTACATCAGGACTGGTCAATTTTCAAATATATATACCATAGGCTCTATTTGTGTGAAAAATGATATATATTTTGTTTGGGTACCGTGTTCCATGACCAAGTAATAGCCATTAAAGTATCACAGTGCTGAATAGCAAAAAAAAAAACTTCTGAAAATCAAGTGCTTAAAAAAAATAGGTGAAAAAAATTGTCCTACTGCTGGCCAGTTTTACACTGATGTATGCCCTTCTTAATTCCTGTAGTAATACACCTGCCTGCACTCTTTGGGGTTGATTTGCTAAAGGCAAATAGGCTGTCCCCTTAGCTTACAAAATGAGTTGAAAATGTACTTTGCAATGTATATCAAACCACAAGCACAAGAATAAAAAAGCATTTTTGATTGAATGATGGAGGTCAGAGCAGAACTTCACCTCATTCACTAAGCTAAGAGAAAGCCCCCTTGCAATGTGAAATTTCCCTTGTAAAGAGAACAGCCCAATTGTCGTTAGTAAATCAACCACTTTATCTCTAGTACATTTTGGCCTATAAGCCCTGATTAAAACTATCCTGCTACTGGCCAATTTTACACTGGTCAATTATTTGCAGTATCCTAATTCTTGTAATGAAACACCTGCCTGTACTCCTTTTCTCTAGTACCTTTTAGCTAATTCTAACTCATTAAAATTATTCCATGCTGCTGGCTAATTTTACACTGCTGTATCATCTGCATTCAAATACAAACAGTGCAGCACTTGAATAAATAAATAATTAGTGAGCAATTAATGAATCATTAGTGAACAATTAATAACAAACAATTACACAGTAATGAGTGAAGAAATGAAAATATATATGTGACTCCAATCATAGAGCAGGGAAGCAACTGAAATAGCCCAAAGTGAGAAGGATTCAAACAGTTAATCAGGATAATAGTCCCACATGCTGTGATGGAAACTGGAAATCACAGGATAGTCAAAGTGTCTCCAACCAAGCTCAAATTGTGCTTACCGGAACATATGTGACCCCCTTGCTAGAGGTGGTTTATGTGCTCTTAATTTTCAACATCAAAGCCAGCATCACAGGTTATGGGACCATCCCCTTAAACCTCCAGGTAGCGAACACCTTGGGGATATGGCACTCAATATCCTCAATAGCTGATACAGTCTTGCTATGGCCCGGGCTCCCAACCAAAATCCTTTGATTTAGAAATCCTGGATCCTGGTTTGCTGCTTAATTATTTTGTGATTCAGACACCTCTCTACTTTCCAGATCCGGATTTCACTGCAAAAGCACTGAAGGCTTTGTCTCTGTATTTTCTGGAGCTTCTGAAATATAGCTTCTCCAAAATGCACTTTTTGCTCTTATGCCGTGTATACACGGGCGGACTTTTCGGCATCAAAGGTCCGACGGTCTTTCCAACGGACTTTAGATGGACTTTTAAATGAATGGACTTGGCTACACACGATCACACCAAAGTCCAACGGATTCGTACGTGATGACGTACGACCGAACTAAAAAATGGAAGTTCAAAGTCAGTAGCCAATAGCTGCCATAGCGTCAGTTTTCGTCCATCAGACTAGCATACAGACAAGCGGATTTCTCGATAGGAACTGGGTCCTGCGGAGTTCCGGCGGCAAGATTTGAAACATGTTCCAAATCTAAAGTTCGTCTGATTTTCGACTGAAAAAGTCAGCTGCAAGTCCAATGAAGCCCACACACGGTCGGATTGTTCGACGGATTTGTTCTGTCTGACCAGTCTGGTCGAAAAGTCCGCCGTGTGTACACGGCATTAGTTTCTGCCACTGCCACATTCTATTTTTATCTTTTTTTAGTTACTCTTCCTTTCTCTTTTCCTGAAAAAAATCCTGTTTGTTTCACCAGGTTCTTTCTCAAACTGATTGTTGATTGGGTGGGTCTGCTTTCATTATCAGCATCTGAGCAAAAAAATTTCTAATGCCGCGTATACATGACTGGGCTTTCCGGCAGAAAAGGTCCGACGAAATCATTTCATCGGACATTCCGATCGTGTGTGGGCTTCATCGAACTTTTTCTTTCTAAAATTCTGACGGACCTAGAAATAGAACATGTTTCAAATCTTTCCAACGGAATCAGTTCCTATCGGGAAAACCGCTCGTCTGTATGCTATTCTGACGGACCAAAAACAACGCAAGGGCAGCAATTGGCTACTGTCTATTGAACTTCCTTTTTCTAGTCCCGTCGTCGCGTTCTAAATGATCGGACTTTGGTGTGATCATGTGTAGGCAAGTCCGTTTCAGCGGAACTCCATCGGAACTCCGTCGGAAAGACCGTCGGAGTCTAAAGTCCGATCGTTTGTACACGGCATTAGATTTGCAGAAACATCTGCATTAACTAGATTCTAAATACAAGCTTGAAATAAATTAGCCAGTAGCAAGACAGCTTTAAATCAGTGAAAACAAGGACAGCCACAGTGAACTACTGTCCAATCTGCTGGTCAAAGGGTGTTTTTTTTTTTTCTTCTGTTTAATGAAAAAGTGTGTGTTGCTGATAAAGCTGCCTAAAAGAAAGCCCTTTCTTCCTAAGGCCCCTTTCACACTGCTGTGACTTGAAAGTTGTGCAATTTTACTGTGATTTTGAGGCCACAATTTTGCTGCCGAGATTTTGACATGATTTCAGGGAATACCTGTGTAAACTTAAGGTCTATGGATGCATCAAAGTCGGACCAAAGTAGTACAGGGACTACTTTGAAATTGGTGCGACTTGAAGTAGCACAGACATGAATGCTTATCATTGGGAATCATGGGGTACAACTTGCCATGCGACTCTGATGTCCAAAGTTGCAGGAAACGTTGCACAAGTGTGAAGGGGCCTAGATGAAATAAATCAGATATCTAAGCCAAACTAATTGTAAAACAAAGATGAATTCTACAGCCAAATATGTGCTGCAAATTAAGGATGACCTACGGTGTGTACGCACACCCCACGTGCAGAGCCTGCCAGGAAGTCAGCAATGTGCTGCGCTAATCACAGGCAGTGAGACATTTCCCGATCTCTGCAGCCGCGCATCGGGACAATGTCTCACTGCCTGTGATTAGCGCAGAGCAGTGCCGACTTCCTGGCAGGCTCTGCATGTGGGGTGTGCGAACACGCTGGAACTCATCCTTACTGCCAATGTATGCTGTCGCTGAGACAGTCTATTAAAATATTACCGTTCCATAACACTGTGTACAGATTTAGGGGTTCCCAAGCATGTTCTTTAAATCTGAACTCTGGGAATGAGACAAAATCTGCCTTTGCAGTGATGTCAGATGCTTGTTTAATCTAGGGTGCACTAATGAGGTATATTACAATGTACTTAACTAATTCTCGGTTCTGGCAGGTTTCATCAATCCATGTGACTAGCCTCCCAGCAGCATCTGCTGTAAGCAGCTTTCTTCCTTTTTCACATACAGACAGGTCCATAAATATTGAGACATCAACACAATTCTAATCTTTTTGGCTCTATACACCACCACAATGAATTTGAAATGAAACGAAAGATTTAACAGCAGACTTTCAGCTTTAATTTGAGGGTATTTACATCCAAATCAGGTGAACGGTGTAGGAATGACAACAGTTTGTATATGTGTCTGCAGTTAAAGAACATCTTATTCGTTTCATTTCAGATCCATTGTGGTGGTGTACAGAGCCAAAAAGATTAGAATTGTGTTGATGTCCCAATATTTATGGACCTGACTGTATAATGTATGGTTAATAGTTTTGCACTATGCAGATGAGAACACTCACAGCTCAGAGCTTGAACAGAGCAATGAAGCCTGTCAGACCATGGTATACATTAGGTAATGCTCCTTCTTCCTGCACCCCTAGAACAAACAAGCATTTAACATTTGCATTGCGAGGGAGCCCACAGCAAAGGTAGATTTAGTCTCATTTTAGCTTTAAAATATATATTTTTTTTTTTTTATCATCAAAAAGTTTATTTGAAAGTTTAATACAACTTACAATCAAAGCCATATACAAGTGACAAATCAGTACATAAACATATTGCTAATCTTTACTACATTGTTGTTTACCATTATTTCTAACTAGGTTTGGTCAGTACATTTCTCGATTGTTTAATATTTAACTTATATTATAGCATCGTTATATATTATGTAGTATCATATAGTACTTATTATTCACATCTGAATTCTGCTTTTACAGTCAGCTTTGATTTAAAAATATAGAAATGGATAGAACAGGTAGAAGAATAGAAAGGGTATAGGGATAATAAGGGGGATGTAGGAAGAACTTGTTATACATTCTGTTATTGCTTCTTATTCATTTTATCTGTGCAGTCTGGTGGAGAGTGGTCACTATGGCTTATATTCCTCTTGTATTTCTATGATCAGTTTAGCTTTCACTGTGTCATTAACTCTTCATATGTCTTAGAGAATTTAAAAGCGAACCAAGGAGACCATGTCTTTTGAAATTTCTCTGCTCTGTCTGTGGATTGGGCCAGGGTGTCTTCCATATATCCAATTTCATCTACTTTTTTTAGGCAGTTTTGTATGGATGGGGGGTTCTTAGTTTTCCAGTTGAGCGGTATTAAAGATTTAGCCGCATTGAGTAGGTGTTTTGTCAGTGATTTTTTTGTACCTTTTAAGCGGGAAATTTGATATGTGAAGTAGACAACAAGGTGCATTGAGTTCAAGACTCGTCTCCGTGATTAGCTTCACAAGTTCCTTTACTCTGTGCCAGAATGGGCTGATTAGGGGACATCCCCACCAGATATGTAGCAGGGTCCCCCTTTCTTCCTCACACCTCCAGCACCTGTCTGATGTGTGAGAGAACCATTTCTTAAGCTTATCAGGTGTAGCATACCAGTGTGTCATTAGTTTGTATGATGTTTCCTGAGTTTTAGTACTTATTGAGCATTTGTGTGACATGATGCATGCTACTTTCCATTGTTTGTCAGTGATATCTACTTGCAGTGCTTTAGCCCAAGCAGCTTTGAATCTGTCCTCTGTTGTCTCTTTAGACTCTTGCAATCAGGTGTAAGAAATAGAAGTCGCTCTGCTGAACTGTGTGCCTTGTAAGCAAATTTCCTCTAGCTCTGTTAATCGCCGGAAGAGTGTGGGTTTTCTTGTTTTGTTAGTTATATGGCTGCGCATTTGAAAGTATACCCATAGGGGAAGCCCCATGAGGCCATTATCTGTCTTGAGCGTAGCAAAATCCTTAATGTTGCCTTTATGTATACAATTCAGTGCTAGTAGAGGTGGTCTACTAGTTGGGGTCTGTAGGGTTTTATTTTTAAGTCCTGGTGGAAAGTCAGGATTGTCCATCATTGGGGAAAGTGGACTGAGAACTGATGTCAATTCAGTAGTGTTAGCTATTTTCTGAAATAGGTTTAGTGTAGTACCTGTCAATGGGTGTTTTCTAATTTGCTTTGTTGTGGGATTTCCAAGGTATCCAAGGGGAGAATTTCAGAGGGGTTTGGTACAGTGAGGCCTCCAACAGGACCCAGTCTTTAGATTCTATATAGCAATGTCAATCTATCACCCTTGTGAGGTGTGAGGCAAGATAATAATTGTAAAAATTTGGTATGCCCATACCCCCTTGTTCTTTTGGTCTAGTAAGAAGTTGGAATTTGATTCTGGCTTTTTTTTTGTCCCCAGAGGAATTGTAACAGTACAGATTGCAGAGCCTTAAAGAAAGATTGGGGTATTTTAATAGGGAGGGATCTGAGTAAATACAGCAATCTGGGGAGAATAACCATCTGGGGAGAATAACCATTTTTAATATCACCGCCCTCCCGAACCATGAGAAGTATTTATTGTTCCATTTTTTTAGGTCTTTCTTTATTTCTTGTAGTAAAGCAGGAAAGTTATGTTCATATAGGGATGTTAATCTTGGTGTTAAGTGTATTCCCAAATATTTGAGGGAGTGCGTTTCCCATCTAAAGGGGCAATTGGTTTTGGTGTTATTCAGGTTTTCGTCAGATAGGGATATGCTCATTGCTTCTGATTTTGTGTAATTTATTTTAAAATTTGAGAGATAGCCGTAATCGGTAAATTGTTTCATCAGGTTTGGCATTGTTACGTGTGGATTAGTTAAAAAAAACAGGAGGTCGTCGGCATATGCCGCGATCTTGTATTCTTTATTCGTAATGTTACATGGTTAGCCAAACTGTCATGGCTACTTCCACACAACATGGCAGCTAGCTACAGCTTTTCATGTCCCGTACGTGATATCTTACACCTCCCCCTTAGGTGGTTGCATGGGAGGGAACTATAATTTCCCTCCTGACGCAACCGACTCCTGTGGGCTCAGGTTTCTTTTTTTTTTCTTCCTTCCCCCTTTCTTTCTTTTCCCTTCCCTTCTCCTTTTTTGCCACTTCAGTTAGAAAGTTTCCCCGGGAAATAATTTTTCAATTATTTAAAATTAAAATTTCTTTCCCATCTTATCATCACATCATCGTGGCTTAAAATTTACTTGGTAATCCAAATCAATTTATTACATGACAAGACAGGAAAAAGAAAGACACAAAAGAAAATACTCATTCTACAATTTACTAATATTCCCCTCCTACAAAACCTCCCCCCCTTCACCCCCTCCCTCCAAGACCATACCCCGTCCATCCCTCCATGCTCCTCTCCTCCGACTTCCTGTTTTCTCTTCCTATCTACTCCCGCTTTTGGTTTACCTCTATATCTCTCATTGGGGCAAGGGTCCCTATTTCTGGACTAAGTGGACCACATCTCAACCGCTTTTGAAGATTCTTTAAATTTTTCCCACTCCTTCCATTTTGTTTCATAAGCCCCCATTTTCATCCCTTCGCTAAACCTTAAATATTCCAGGCACTGTATCTCGTTGATCTTATTAAACAATTCCCTCATTTTTGGTCTCTCTTTCTTTTGCCAGTACTTAGGGATTAAGCTTTTGGCTGCGTCTATAAGATGTGGCAAGAGAGTTTTAAGGTATGTTTTAGTGGGCATGTCACTCAAGTGGAATAAGAACATCCAAGGGTCGTTGGGGACATCTAAATTAGTGATTTCTTTGATGTATTTTCTTACTTCGCCCCAGAACATTCTCATTTCTGGACACAACCACCAAATGTGAGCCATTGTCCCTAGTTCTGAACATCCCCTCCAGCAGAGTTGCGACTTATCCCTTTGTATTTTATGGACCCGGTCGGGTGTCAAGTACATTCTAGTCAGGCACTTGAAGTTAAGTTCTAGCAACTTGCTATTGACCGATGTGGTTGAGATTCTTTTTAAGACCAATGAGATTTTGTTATCTGTAAGTGTTCTCTCTAGCTCCTTCTCCCATTTCCCTATAAAGTCTGGGGTATCTGTCCTTCCAAGTTCCACTAGAGCTTTATATATCCGAGAGAAACCCCCCCTCTCCTCTTTATCCACGCATATTTTTTCAAGTGGTAGTAAGTTATCCGTCGATCTAATTGGTCGTGGCAGGGAATCTATATAATGCTTTAATTGGTTGTAGCGCCAGGGGTTTATAACTATCATATTTCTTTTATCCT